>NW_016813124.1:1325066-1333078 GCF_001698545.2 Rhinopithecus bieti
TGAGGGAGGCTCCGTGGGCGTGGGACCCTCCCGGCCAGGTGTGGGATATTTTCTCCTGGTGTGCCCGTTTGCTTAAAGCGCAGTATTAGGGTGGGAGTTACCCAATTTTCCAGGTGTTGTGTGTCTCAGTTCCCCTGGCTAGGAAAAGGGATTCCCTTCCCCCTTGCGCTTCCCAGGTGAGGCGATGCCTCACCCTGCTTCAGCTCTCGCTGGTCAGGCTGCAGCAGCTGACCGGCACCAATTGTCCGGCACTCCCTAGTGAGATGACCCCAGTACCTCAGTTGAAAATGCAGAAATCATCGGTCTTCTGTGTTGCTCGCTCTGGGAGTTGGAGACTGGAGCTGTTCCTATTCGGCCATCTTGCTCCGCCCCCCCCCGAGTATTTTATTTAAAATAGCGTTATCAACTTCCTAGGTAAGAAAGTTTGTATGACTTATTCTACTATTGCAGGTTATATATTGCTATGGCAGATTATATATTTCTCCTTTTTCCAGTAGAAGGATTATACTTCACTGTCCCTTTAATGTAAAGAGTGGTTGTGTGGTTTGTTTTGGCCAATAATATGTATACAGAAATAAAATGTGTACTTTTCAATTATAAGTTTTAAGAACTAGCTCATTGTTCCCCAGGGCTTTTTGTCCTTCTGCCACAAGATGGGCAATGTCTTTGTTAGGGTTTTCTCTGACAGTCTGGAATCTGGAATGAAGGCAGTGTAGAGCAGAGTTGCAGCCACAGCACAGTGATTGTGAAATGTGATGAAAAAATAAACCATCATAGTTATAGGCCACTAAGACTTGGGATTTTATATTAGTACAATAAAATTTAGACTAACCTTCTTGAAATTACTAAGTGGCATATCACATATGAGTTAACGTAATAAATAGAATTCATATCATCTGTGTCAGTTTCCTTGGCTGTTACAACAAGACACCACAGAGTGGGGTTCTCAAATAAGAATTTATTCTTATTCTTAAATCTTATTCTTAAATCTTATTCTTAAATCTTACTCTTAAATAAGATTTACTTCTCGCAGTTCTAAAGGCTAGTAGTCCAAGACCAAAGTGCTGGCAGAGTTGGTGTCTTTAAGATCTCTTTTGGTAGCCTGTAGATGTCTGATTTCTCATTTTGTCCCCACATGGCCTTTACTCTGTACATGTTCAGTGAGCTGAAGGGATCTCTGATGTTTCTTTCTCTTCTTATGAAGATATTAGCACTATCACATTAGGGTCCCTATCTTTATTATCTCCCTTAACTTCATTTCTGTAAAGGCTCTACCTCCAAATACACTCACATTCGGGGTTCAGGTTTTAACGTGTAAATTTTGGGTTGCATAATTTGGTCTATAACATGTTCCTACCAGGAATTAAGTTGTTGGAGAATTTTGAAAATGTACCTTTAAATACCCTAAGCATAATTATTATTAACTCTGAAATATGAAGTTATTTATATCATCTAATATATAACATTATTTTAAAGTTTTGTCCAATTGGTTAGAAATTACATTGTTGATATTATACATTAATGTTTCTCAGAAAATTTTCCTTGGTTTATGTTCTTTATGTTAAAAAATTGCCCTAGGTGCAAGTGTTTTGGTAATTCAGAAATGTACATTCTTAAGGTGGTAATTGATGACTGCTTATATATAATCTTACTATACTTACAAATTTTGTCTATTCTTAAGATGTAAGAGTTGGTCTTGTGTTTACATTCTTTGAAGGAAAATATGGAATAATACAGCAATTCATGTAGCTATTTAGCTATATAATCTTGATCAGTATCATTAGCTGTAAAATGGCAATGGTATTATGTACCTCACAAGCCTGTTCTCAGGATGCAATGAGCTGATTACATACATAAAGTCTGTAGCCCTATGTGAGTGCTTTATAAAGTGATCTTCAGGATAAAAATAAAAGTTATCTTGATTATATGACCATAAAACCCATCATTTAATTTAATCTTACAAATTAATTTAAAGACATATGACAGTTAATAGGAATAAATTTTTCTTTGAGTATAAAAAAACTATAAGACTTCTTAGGTTTTATGATGCTTAATCTATTATATTCTCTATTTCAGGGAGAAAAATATGACTTTAAGGCAAGATTATGAATATTATGGTTTTGCTTTTCCAGAGATGATTGTTTAGTATTCTAGACTAAGATATGGGGAAATTGGTGGCATAAGAAAATATCCTTGTAATTATGAGTAAACTTCCCATTACTCATTTTTTGTAAAAATAAATAAAGCTAGAAATATTTTCTGCTAAAATCATATGAAACTTCTCTATGTGGCTCTTTGGCAGCAGTATCCCTTTAACCTAAAATATAAGAAGATACTTTTTATTTTCCTCTTTGTTTATAGCTATCATTTAATTTAACGATGGCCTCTTCTAGGCACTCCCCATCTTTTATCCACTCCTTTTCCTTCTATTGTATGTAGATAGATAATAAGAGTATTAATTATATCACTTTTATTGGATTACATCTGGATATCCCTCAGAAGTTTTATTCCATTTATTACAATAAAAGTAAATTGTTTATTTTTCTCTTAAATAACGGTAATGATTCATGACTGGACTTAAGAGAAAAGCTTTAGAAATGTAAAAAAGTAAACTTCAATATTATAAAATATTAAATTCTATAAAAATTAATATTGTTATTAATGATATTTTTGAAAATAGGGTGCTCCCCTCCAATTATTTCAGGAATATTTTTTATGAGTATCTCTATCAAAGGAATGCATGTACACATCGTTTATACCATAACATTCATGACAAAGTCAATATCCTAGAAGCTGGCTAGTTCCTATGAGCTCATATTCCAATTCTCTTATCTTTTCTTTACTCATTAGCTTTCTAAAAGTTATTTGTGTTATATGTTTCTTCCATAATTTAATTTTTGAAGAAAAGCCCATATCTTCTGCATTTGACTTTCTCTTTAATCCCCATTAGATTACTTTTTCCATAATTTATTTCTAAGAATCATTTTACAGTATAATTTAAAATATATAGTATTTGTAGAAGGAGAAACTGAGCAAGGTGAGTACATCTATGTGGGGATGGGAGAGAGTCCAATCCTGGATATAAGAACCCAAGTTAAGTGTGAATGGAGAAGATAGGAGGAGCAGAACGGGATGGGGTACTTGTAGGTTGTGTGTCCCAGCACATGGTTTTGGAGTTTCAACAGGGTAAGGATGACATGCAGGCAAGGAAGAATGAAGACTGTTTCAGTGTGAGGTGTAAAAGTCCAAAAGAAGTCAGGAAAATAACTGTGCAGGAGGCAGCTGTGGTGACAACTTGGCAAAAAGGTTTAGGTCCAAAGTGGATCGAGTATCCAAGAGAGGGTAAAGTATATAACTCTTGGCAATAGGAGATTGGTTATATTCAGGGAAACTGATCAAATAAGTTCCTGTGTTAAAGAAAATGAAGGCCTTGGATAAAAGGTTAACCAGTATGAAAAGGGAGAAAACTAGAATTAACCTGTGTTGGATTGGAATTGGAGATATTGGTGGGAATTCGTGGATTCCAATATATCTAAAGACACATTTATTACAAAATAATCACAGATGCAATTTTTACATGTGTATACATGTATGTTTATGTGCATTTATGTATATATGTGCAAGTGTATGTATATAGGTACGTGCAAGTCTACATAAAAACATGCATGTGCACAAGATCTCTGTCCACTGAAAGGTCTAAGGAGCAGGTCACTCTAATAGCAAGGAGCACATTTAGAACCTAGTTTTTAATTCTAATTACCATTTCACTAAAATGGACCAGGGATCCTTCAGCAATAGGTGATTCTAGGTTTGAGCCAGGAAAAAAATGAGATGGACCTGAATAGCTTCTTGTGTTACAAAGTAAGGAAATACTCAAAAATTTGAAAGAACATGTCAGACTCACACAGAAACCAGTTTGAAAGAATGCAGCTGGCAAGAGGTAGAATGATTGGAGCTTCAAAATGATAATAATGGGTAAGAATTCACTGAATAAAATAAGAATTAATAAATGAATAATAAAATAAATCCATAACTAGAAATCTTGATGAGAACAAGATATTTAAGGAACTACAAGTACTTATCCACGAAATATTTCATAATGTAAAAGAACAAATGTAATATTACAGTGGAAAGGCTTGGCAGATACCATTTTCATTAAGTAATCAGTGTAAACAACACCAGTAATGAGAAATCAAAACTGTGTGCCACCTGATGAAAGTTAGAAGAACATAACATCACATCTGTGATTCTTTTCAAAGATGTAGAACTTTAGTGTAATAATGAGGAAACATTAAACATACCAAATTGAGGAACATCCTTCAAATAACCGGCCTGTAATCTTCAATTTTCATTTTAGACTCAGGGAGTACATGGGGAGATTTTTTTACAAGGGTATATTTCCTGATGCTGATATTTGGCTTCTTCTGATCCTGTCACCCAGATAGGGACAGTGCCCAATGGGAAGTTTTCCAGTCCTTGGCCCCCTCTCTCCCTCCCTCCTTTCCTTTTCTTCATCTTTCTTTTTCTTTTTTTTGAGCCAGGCTGGATTGCAATGGCACAATCTTGGCTCACTGCAACCTCCTCCTCCTGGGTTCAAGTGATTCTCCTGCCTCAGCCTTCTGAGTAGCTGGAATTACAGGCTCACACTACACACCTGAGTGATTTTTGTATTTTTTAGTAGAGATGGAGTTTCTCTGTGTTGGCCTGGCTGGTCTTGAACTCCTGACCTTAGGTGATCCTTCCACTTTGGCCTTCCAAAGTGCTGGAATTACAGGCATGAGCCACAACTCCAGGCCCCTTCCTCCTTTCATAGTCCCCAGTGACAATTGTTCTTGTCTTTATGTCTGTGTGTACCCAAGGTTTAGCTCTCACTTATAAGTGAGAACATGTGATATTTGGTTTTCTGTTTTTCTGTTAATTTGCTTAGGATAATGTCTTCTTACTGCATTTGCATTGCTGCAAAGGATATGGTTTCAAATGTACCACATTTTCTTTAATCATCCCTTGATGAGCTCCTAGGTTGGTTCCACATCTTTGCTATTGCGAATAGTGTTGTGATGAAAATATGAGTGCATGTATCTTTTTGGTAGAATTATTTATATTCCTTTGAGTATATATCCAGTAATGGGATTGTTAGGTCAAATGGTAGTCCTGATTTTAGTTGTTTGAAAAATCTCCAAACTCCCTTCCACAGTGGCTGAACTAATTTACATTCCCACCACCAGTGCATAAGTTTTCCCTTTCTTCTGCAGCCTTGCCAACAAGCAGCAATAAACATGAAAAAATGCTCACCACCACTAATCAGAGAAATGCAAATCAAAACCACAATGTGATATCATCTCACACCAGTCAGAATGGCTGTTAAGAAAAAGTTTCTTTATTTTGATTTTCAAAGGAAGTAAAGGGTGAATAGAATAACCAGATGAAAAGGAGGAAAGGAGTTTTGTTGTCGTTTTGTTTTATTCTTTAAAAGAATAACATCGCCATATTCTATCAGAGATAGATTGAAATTTAGACATTTTACATAAATATTTTATGCATTACTTTATAGTTAACTTCTAAGTACTTCTAGATTTTGTTAATGTTGCAAATGGTTATTCTTTTTATGAAAGATTTGGAAGAAAAAATATGTAGTAATAACTGAAAGAGTGAAAATTACTAGTATTTGTAGATACTATAAACGTTAACATAGAAAACCTCAAAACAGTAATAGAGTATTGAACTATGAAACAAATAAAAGAGGAGTAGGATGTCCAAACTATTTGAGTGAAAAACGGGAAGTTCTCTCCCCAAAATGCATGAAGAGAAAACTAAGCAAAATTGTGAAACACAATCATTTAAATATCTTAAAACTTGACAAAAGTAATAAAATAATTTAAGATGCATATCTACTAAATCTTGGGAATAAAATTGAAAGTCTGTGGTGATTTCACCTCACACAGCTTTGGTATTCACCCTTCCAGCTTCATAGGATGAAGATTTTGTATGGAAATTCGAACAAGGCAGACAGAGCAAGCTGTGAGGTCTGGCAGGTCTCTTGCCCTGCCTGATGGGAATGACTTTATTTGGAGTAGAACATGAAAAATTCCATGCCCAGAAGCATTATCAAAAATAACGATATCAAAGGACTAACACTAGCAAAGCCCAACATTACAGCTATCCCGAGGTCATAGTAGTAGTTGGGCAAAGTAGAACTTAGCAGGGAGATCAAGTAAGCTGGAGAGACAAAGAGGAATTTGCTAAAAACCTACTTATCTCTGGCATTCTGGAAACACGTGCACATATGAAAGGTTAAGCCCATTTAGGCAAGATTAGAAAGGACTTTGACAAGCTGTTCATCTCTAGCTGAATATAATATCCTGAGAATGCAGAAAACATAAAATGGGAAAGATTTGAAAAGTGCCTGAATTTTGAAAGCACTTCTGAAGCCATGCATAGATTCATTGACAATGTGTATAAGCCTTTCTGGGACAAGGTGATAAGTAAAATCTCTGACCTATCACTAAGGTATGCTAACCCAGAGATAACACTAAGAAGCCAAGGCTCGAGATAAAAACAAGAATTTAAAAGTAATTGAGATGAGACCCCAGAGGGTATACACCGTGAAAGAAACAGTCCAAATAATTAATCTAGGTAATTCACTGTATAAACAACTAAGAAACCAACATCAGATTAGGGGAGAGAACTCAGAGTTAATATAATAAATTATTTCCAAATTAAAGTTTTCAACAACAGCAAGTTAAGAGACATGCAGAGAAACAAGAAGATGTGACTCCACAGAAGAAAAAGAGCAGATAATCAAAATTGTTTCTGAAGGGACCACAGAGGTAAACTTAGCAAAGACTTCAAAACAAGTGTTATGCATCTGTTCAAACAACTAAAGGAAACCATGTTTAAAATTTTAAGGAAACTATAATGACAAAAATGTATAAAATAGATAATAAATAGAAAATATAAAAAAAAATCAAGTCGAAATTCTGGGAAAAAGAATGAAGAAAATAAAAGATTTTGAAAGACATCAATGTATATATGCCATGGAGTTTCCCTAAGAAGAGAAAAAAAAAAATAGACACAAATTATTTGAAAAAGTAATGACAAAAAATTCTAGAGATTAGATGCAAAATGTTCATTTACTCACTTCAAACCTCAACTTTGAGTCAGATAAATATACATTCATAGTAAAATGAATGTATCTGATCATAGTAAAACTTGAAAGACGAAGAAAAACAATTTTGAAAGCAGCAAGAGAAAAAAGCACTTGTCATATCTAAAGAAACTGTAATAAGATTGATGGCTAACTCCTCATCAGGTACAATAGGGGCCAGAAGAAAGTGAGAAGACATGTTCAAAGTGCTAAAGAAAACTCAGTCAACCAAGATTTCTATATCTAGCAAAAGTATCCTTAAAAATGAAAGGAAAATAATGGCATTTTCAGAAAATAAAGGCCAAGAAAATTTGTTGCTAGCAAACCTGCCTGACAATAAATACTAAAGAAGATTTCTCAGAATTAGAAACTCCTTTAAATTTAATATGGAACCAGAAAAGAGCCTATAGAGCCAAGACAATCCTAAGCAAAAAGAACAAAGCTGAAGGCATCATGCTACCTGACTTCAAACTATGCTACAAGACTATGGTAACCAAAACAGCACAGTACTTGTACTAAAACACATATAGAGACCAATAGAACAGAACAGAGGCCTCAGAAATAATGCCACACATCTACAACCATCTGATCTTTAGCAAACCTGACAAGAACAAGCAATAGAGAAATGATTCCATACTTAATAAATAGTGTTAGGAAAAGTGGCTAGCCATATGCAGATAACTGAAACTGGACCCCTTCCTTACACCTTATACAAAAATTAACTCGGCCGGGCGCGGTGGCTCAAGCCTGTAATCCCAGCACTTTGGGAGGCCGAGACGGGCGGATCACGAGGTCAGAAGATTGAAACCATCCTGGCTAACACAGTGAAACCCCATCTCTGCTAAAAAATACAAAAAACTAGCCAGGC
>NW_016813124.1:1334159-1347913 GCF_001698545.2 Rhinopithecus bieti
AAAAAAAAAAAAAAAAAAAAAAAAAAAAAAAAAAGTGAAAGGTGAACGATGAGAACACATGGACACAGAAAGGGGAACATCACACACCAGGGCCTGTCAAGGGGTCGAGGGCTAGGAGAGAGATAGCATTAGGAGAAATACCTAATGTAGATGAAGGGTTGATAGGTGCAGCAAACCACCATGTCACGTGTATACCTACATAACCCAAACCTGCAGGTTCTGCACAAGTATCCCAGAAGTTAAAGTATAATAAAAAGAAAAGAAAAGAAAAGAAGTCACACCAGATGACAATATGAATCCATTTGAAAAAATAAAGATCACTAGGAAGGCTAATTATATGAGTAATCATAAAAAAGAGTATAACTATAGATTTACCTTTTTTCTCATCATTTATTTAAAAGACAAGTGTGTAAAATGATAATTATCAAAGGGTATTGTTTGGGCTAATATAAAGAGGTAATAGATGAGACTATAATATCGCAAAGGAGGTGGGTGGAAATCGATGTGTATAGGAACAACAAATTGCTACCAGATTGTTTATCAAATACACAAGAGTAGAATGCAATCTGTAAAAATTAGTCAATTAGGCTCTGTCAAAATTAAAATCTTTTTTATTTCCAAAGATAACATTTAGAGAATAAAAAGATAAGTCATACACTGTGAGAAAACATTTGCAAATTATATGCCTGATAAAGAAAATTTACCTGGAATATTTAAGGAAACCTTATAACTCAATACTAAGACAAACAATGGTTTAAAAGAATCAAATTACTTGAATAGCCATTTCACAAAACAATTACATAAAATGGTCAATAAGCACATGAAAGTGTGCTTAAAATTTTTTACCATTAAGAAAATGCCATTAAGAAAACCACATCTTGTAAAATAGCTATAACTAAAACAACAAGCAATAGCAAGTCTTGTCAAGCATGTGGAAAAACTGGAACTCTCATACAGTCTTCATTGGAATGTAAAATTTTGCAGGTACCTTGGAAAACAGCTTGAAAGTTTTATAAAATGTTAAACATACTTTGCTATAGTAACCAGAAATATCACTCCCAGATGTCTATGAAATAGAAATAAAAACATATGTGCATATAGACACCTGTATATGAGTGTTCATAATGGCATTTTAAATAATGGTCAAAAAGTGAAAACTGTCCATATGTTTATCAAGGGTGAATTGGGTGGACAGAATGTGATATATCCACGTAATTGAATATTATTAATCAATCAAATGGATCGAATACTGACACAACATGGATGAACTTCAAAATATTATGCTAAGTGGAAGAAGACAGACACAAAATTCCACATGTAATTCTACTTATATGAAATTTCCATATGTGAAATAGCCAAATCTATAGTGACTGACGGAAAGTAGTTAGTGGTTACATGGTGCTGGACAACAGAGAGTAACTGAAAGTTGGGGTAAAGAAAACATTCTAACTTTTCTTGTGCTTATGGTTGTACAATTTTGTACATTTAACAAAAAATTATTAAGTTGAATATTCAAAATGAATTAATTATATGATATGCAAATCATATTCCATGTGGTAGGCTGAATTGTGATACCCAAAGGCATAGAGATCCTAATCGCTTGTAACTGTAAATGTTATCCTATATGGCAGGTGGGACTTTATAGATGTGATAAAATTAATAATTTTGAGATTTAGAGATTGTCCTGGATTATTCAGGTGACATCGAATTGTAAACACAAGTGTCTTTAAAAAATGAAGGTGGAGAGTATTTTGATGACAGAATTAGAGAAGGCAATGTTATGATAAAAGCAGAGATTGGAGTGATGTGGCCACAAGCCAGAGAACGCCAGCAACCACCAGAAGTATGCAGGAACAAGAAACAGATTATCACCGGGAGCCTCTGAAAAAAGCCAGCCCTGCCAACACCTCGACTCTGATATTGGTGAAATAATAGACATATAAGTCAAAAGAACAGAATACAGAATCCAGAAACAAACTCCCAGAGGTATGTCTGTATTGGCTCATTTCATGCTGCCGTAACAGAATACCTGAGGCTGGTTAAGATGAAGTTTATTTCTCTCAATTTTTGTGGCTGGAAAGTCTAAGAGCATGACAGCAACATCTGCTCAGTTTCTGGTGAGGTCCATATCTTGTGATAAGACATGACAGAGAAACAAATCAGCCTGTAGGCATGTACAAAGAGCGAGAGGACCAAGGCAACTGACTCACTTTATAACATTCCACTCTAGCAGTAACTTACTCAGTCCTGAGAGAGAAATAACTCACTCATTTATTCCCCCAAAACTGCGTTTATCCTTTTGTGAGGGTGGATCACATATGATTTAAATGCCTCTTAAAGATATTTCCACCTAACACAACTGCATCGGGTACCAAGCCTCCACGTAAGCTTGGATGACAACAAACCATAATCAAATCATAGCAATGCCCAACTGATATTTGTCAGAAGTGAGAAAACTGATGGGAAAACACTCACCTTTTCAACAAATGATACTGAAGCAATTGCATATCCACATGCAAAAAAAAAAATGATCCTCAACATAGTTCTCACACTTTTACAAAAGGCTCTTCGACATAAGTATGTAATGCAAAACTTTGAAACTTTTAGAAAGAAACAAAGAAAAAAAATCTTTGAGACTTAGAACTAGCAAGGAGTTTTTGGGCTAAACACCAAAAGCATGACTCATAAATGAAAATATTAATAAAGTATACATCATTAAAATTGGAAAATTTTACTCTGCATAGACCATGTTAATAGGATGAAAAAATGTTACTAAATGGAAAAAAAATTGGCAAACTGTATCTGACTAAGATTGGTATCTGGAATATACAAGGAACTCTCTGAAGTCAACAGAAAAAAATTAAAATTGTATTATAAAATGGGCAAAAGAAAGAAATATTTTATTGTATATAGCATAAATGGCAAATAATGTTATAAAAATACTTATCATCATTAGCCATTAGGGAAATGCAAATTAAAACCACAGTTAGAGATGATTATTTATTCAATAGAAAGACTAAAATACAGAATATAGTTTTGTGATGCATAGTGAAATTTTAGTCAACAATGAATTGCATATACAATGGTGGTATCATATGATTACAATGGAGCTAAAAAATTTCTACTGCCTAGTGAAGTCATAGTCATTGACATATGCCAGTGAAATGCATTATTCATGTGTTTGTAGTGATACTGATGTAAAAAACCTACTGCACTGCCAGTTGTATAAAAGTGTACAGTAATGTCCTAGGCCTTCACATTCACTTACTACCAACTTACTGACTCACCCAGAGCAACTTTCATTCTTGCAAGCTGCTTGGTAAGTATTCACGGTAAGTGCTTTATACAGGTGTACTACTCCTTAAATCTTTTATACATTATTTTTACTATTCCTTTTCTATGCTTAGCTGTGTTTAGATGCAAAAACACAACTGTGTTACAATTGCCCACCATGTTGGTTAGTAGCCTAGGAACAATGAACAGTAGGCTATATTATCTAATGTAGTATACAGTAGCCATCTAGGATTGTGTAAGTACCACCTCATAATGTTCACACAATGACTAACTTGTCTAATTATGCATTTCTCAGAATGTATTCCCCTTGTTAGGTGAAGCATGACTGTATTGATAATACTCAGTGCTGGCAAATATGTTAAACTAGATCACTTATGCAATGTTGTAGGAATGTAAAATGATATAGCTACTCTGGAAAATAATTTGGCATTAAAAAAAAAAAAACTAAACATGTAGCTACATATAACCCAGAAATATCACTGCTGGGCATTTATCTCAGAGAGATAAATACACATGTTCACACACAAAAAAAAACCGATACAAGGATATTTGTATGAGCTTTATTTCAAATTACCACAAACTGAAAACAACTCAAATATCTTTCAATGGGTGAATGATAAAAATAATTTTAAAACTATGTCATAACCATACCATGAAATATCTCTCTGCAATAACCAGAAATAAACTATTGATATACACAGCAACCTCACTGAATATCCAGAGAATTATATTGAATAAAAAAAGCTAAATTCGAAGAATTATATACTGTAAAATTCCATTTGTAAAACTTTCTTGTAATGATAAAATTATAGAAATGAAGTAAAGTTTAGTGGTTGCCAGTTGTTAAAAGGGGAGTGAATGGAGAAGAGAAATAGTTGTGGCTATATAAGAATGACATGGAAGATCCCTGTGATGATGGAACTGTTCTACATGTTGATGCATCAATGTGAATATTCTGGCTGAGAGATTATTCCACAGTTTTGTAAGATGTTACCACTAGGAGAAACTGAGTACAGAGTATATGAAATGTCTATTCTTTTTTACAATTGCATGTGAAAATAACATTTTGCATTTGGTCAAAATAAAATTTTAACCAAAATGTATTGAAGAAAAGAGAATGAAAGAACAAATCAGAAAATGAGATAATCTATTTGTAGTTTATATGTCTAATAAAATTTCTAACAGGGATATAACAAACTCCTGCATATCAATGAGGAAAAGACTGACAATTAAGAAAATAAAAACTAAGTAAGAAACTTGAATATGTCTTTCACAACAAGGATAGAAACATGATTAATAAACATACGAAAAAGTGTTCAATCTCATTAATAGGCAAATACAAATCATATTCTATTCTTTATACCACTATACGTGACCAGAACGGCTGAATTACCAAGCTTGACAATGCTGAATATTGGTAAGGATGTGGATTAACAACTCGTAAACATTGTTAGTGGGAGTGGAAGTAACTATTTTGAAAAGCTGTTAAAGATCATTAACTATAATCGTATATTTGTCACCGAGAAATTTCACTTTTAAGTATTAATCCACAAGGATGAATGCATATGTGATTACTTAGAAGACTATTTTTGTAATCATTCTAAACTGGAAAAAAAACAAATGTCTTTACATGTTAGAAAAGATCACATATTATGATATATTCATATAATGAAATCCTGAATATGTCAGCAATGATAATGAACAAGCAGTAATCACATGTAACAGCATGAACTAATGTTATACATATAATATTGAGGGAAAGAAGCATCAACAGACATATCGTGTTCTTCTCATAAAAAGGCCAAAACTCTCATAAAAAGGCCAAGACTAAATTCAGCATAGAATTCAGGTTAATTGTTACCTTTGGTGTTTTAATAGAGATTTGGAGTTGCATTAAAGAAACTTCTGGATTATTAGAAATATTGTGTTTCACACCTCTGTGCTTACTTTTATGCAGTCATTGTGCTATATATTAATCATTTGTGTACCTTTATATATGTATGCTACACTTCAATGAAAATAAGAAAAATATAAGTCAATAGTTGGACACAAAGCATACCTTTATCAAGTAAAAAAATTAACCATTTATTCAAATACAATTGAATATAACTTTTGAATCACTGGAATTTTAAACGCATTTTATCATGTATCATTTGGATCATAATAGTAATTAAAATGAGATTACAAAACCTTTTGAAAGCAATAAAAGTGGCACATGTCATTATAATTTTGAGTCACAGAAAATCTATACTCATAGGAAAAGGTATTATATATGTGCTTATATTAGAAAGCAGTATGACTAAAAATTTAAAAATGATTACTCATTTAAAATTTTTAATAATACATCAAAAACAAAAGGAAGCACAAGCATATAACTGAAATTAATAAAGCAAGAATAATAAATGATACAAAGTTTGGGTGAATACAATATTTTTCTTTTGAAAATATGAAGAAAATAGATATATCCCACATGAACTCAGGATAAAAAGAGAGAAACAATATAGATTAGGCATGCAAAAGACAGACGTTTTGAAAGGTAAAATGGAAATACTATTCTTAACTCTTTGGAAACAAATTTGAAAGCCTAGAGAAAATAGAGCGTTTCTACCTAAATTATTAAAATAAACCCAGGATCATGAAGAAAATGTGAAAAGACCTTTAAGAATGCGAAGATAATTAAAGATCAACTTTAAAACAAGCACTAACACCTGACTTTTCACAACTGATTTCTTTCTCATGTTTAATGGATTTTAGAACTTCAAATACTATTTAAGGTATATTTAACAATAGAAAAGATAGAAATCTCCTAATTAATTTTACGAGGCTAAAAAAAAGACAGCATCAAAAAATTATAATCTCATTTACATATATTGAAATGTAAATTTTAAACACAATTTATTGCAAACTTAAACTCATAAAACTTTAACATAATACATTTAAGAGGAAAATACATACAAGTAATAAATAAAAAGAAAACTGCAAACATGTTATTGAAGGACATAAAACAATGTTGAAAATGCAAAGTAAACAATTTTCTTGGGCAGAAAAAATACAACAGAAGTGTAAACTTTTCCAACATTAATATATAAATTTGATATAATTTTATTTAGNTTATTGCAACTTAAACTCATAAAACTTTAACATAATACATTTAAGAGGAAAATACATACAAGTAATAAATAAAAGAAAACTGCAAACATGTTATTGAAGGACATAAAACAATGTTGAAAATGCAAAGTAAACAATTTTCTTGGGCAGAAAAAATACAACAGAAGTGTAAACTTTTCCAACATTAATATATAAATTTGATATAATTTTATTTAGGATATCTAAACTATTTTTTCACATTTTGGAGTTAAATTAAATGGTACCAAATTTTAACTGTAAGAATAGATAGAACAGTAGGAGCAAGTGGTATGTAGTAGTAATATGAGACTTTTTTAATTGAAAGTAAATTTATTAAGAAAGTAAAGTCATAGAAGAATGCCTACTATATATGCAGAGCAGCCCCGAGGCCACCTGGTTGCCCATTTTTATGATTTTTTTTAAATTTTTTTATTTCCATAGGTTTTTGATAAACAGGTGGTATTTAATTACATGAGTAAGTTCTTTAATGGTGATTTGTGAGATTTTGGTGCACCAATCTTCTGGGCAGCATACCCTGAACTCGTAGTCTTTTATCTCTCACCGCCCCCCACACTTTGCCCCATGTCCCCAAAGTTCATTGTACCATTCCTATGCCTTTGCATCCTCATAACTTAGCTCTCACTTATGAGTGAGAACATACAGTGTTTGGTTTTACATGCCTGAGTTATTTCACTTAGAATAATAGTCTCCAGTTCCATCTAGGTTACCGTGAATACCATTAATTCCTTCCTTTGTATACATGCCACAATTTCTTTATCCATGTGTTGATTGATGGGCATTTGGGCTGGTTCCATATTTTTGGAATTGCAAATTGTGCTGCTCTAAACACACATGTGCAAATATCTTCTTCCTATAATGACTTCTTTTCCTCTGGGTGGATGTCCACTAGTGGGATTGCTGGATCAAATGGTAGACTATATTTTAAAGCCCTGTAATCAAAGCAATGTGGTATTGACAAAGGGCTTGGAAAGATATAAGAAAGAAAATCCAGAAATATATTACACTATATATGAGACTTTATTGATAATAAAAATAACATTGAATTGAACAGGTTGTCTCAATAGATTATTCCACAGAAAGTAATATTAGATTATGTGTCAATTTTATATGTAAAAATGTATTCCTAGATGAAATAAAGACGTTTCACTTAAATTAGTAAACATCTTTTGATGACTACTTATACAATCTAAGGATGGGACAAATATTAGGTAAAAATGTATGTACAAACATACAGTTTTGTTATATATTTCAATTCTTTAGAGAATTGTTCTTAACAGAAATAAAATTAAATGTTTATGTCCTAAGAATTTATCCAAGGCTAATAAAATGACTTTTTAATCAGTGGGAGCACATCTTTAGAAACAGGACCCTGGACTTTTCAGCAACTTCCTTGCAGCAGATCTCAGGCAACTTTAATAATAATGAACTTTTCTTTGAAAGATCATTATTACATTTTGTTTCTTCTTGTCTTTGTCTATATTTTCTTGGCTCTGTTATTGAAATAATTGGCTCTAGTTCTCTCATTTGCCCTTGCTCAGACTTCATAACATGGCTAGTCTCTGGCTCTGCTTTCATATTAGACCAGTCTTTGAAGATCTGCTCTTTTGCTCCTTTGGTGTAATATAACTTTCATTTGCAGCAATACTTAAGAGATATCAAAATGAATGCTAGTTCTAAGCAACACTACTAAGAACTTTGAGCAACTCAAATACAAGGAGCATCTTACCCATCCTAATGAAAAACTCTTCACTGATAAAAAAACAATGATACTTGTTTTAAATAAAAAGGTGCTGACTTGTGGGACCATTCCTTCCTATGCAAGGAGCATTCTCATAACACAACAAATTTCTTCTTTCTATCGCATAAAAACCCAGTCCCCTGAAAGAGTGGCTTAGTGAATTTCTTCACTACTGTGTTTTCATGCCTGGCAAATATACAATTCTGTGGTCACTGACTTGATTACTATAGCCTTTTTTGTTTTTTACTCCCTTTAAATACAATTTATTGCAAACTTAATATGCATGATACTCATGTCAATTCTGATGGTTTGTGAGGACCCAAATATGCTATGGAGTAGAGTTTCAGGTAGACATGCAACCTATCATGTTGAGAATATTTCTGTCTTTGCAAAAACATCTCAGCAAAACTATATGCTATGTTTCTGAATAATTTTAAAACATAGACTCATTCAATAAGTTCTCACTTAAATTCAATGTCAGAACAAACACTACTGCTTGCTTATACAAATCAGAAATACATTAACCTGCTGAATTTATTGTTCATCTCTACTCAAAATCTCATTTTGCATGCACGGTAGTATTTGTTCCTCTATGTCTTTTTTTTTTTTTTTTTTTTTTTTTTTTTTTTTTTAAGGTGTGCACTTTTATTCAACTGGTCTCAAGTCAGCATCCAAGTAAGCCCTAACTACCTCCACCCACTCCCAGGGAGACCAAAAGCCTTCATATATCTCACATAGAGGGACAAAAAGCGGGGGTGGGGGGGGGATGGGCATGAAGGCTGATCATTCAAAATAAAACAAACTAAAAAAGTATTAACGTGAAGATTAAAACAATTTTGCATTACATTATTTACATGAAAGCAATGCTATCACTTCCCTGTGTGGACTCAGGAGAGCACCTGGGCATTTTCCTTAGAGAAAAGTGGGGTGGCTTTTAGGAGGGCGAGGGACTTCCCATAACAATGCATCTCACGCTATTTGGAATGACTATTAAAAAAAGAATAATGTACAATCAAAGTCCTAGACCACATTGTAGAACTTTGGAGGGTGCTCGCTCCAACCGCCTGTCACCTTCGTTCCTGAGTTAAGCCAAAACAAACAAACAAAACAAAACCAAAAAACATGTAAAGCCATGCCAATCTCACTTTGTTTTCTGTGCAAGTTAGGTTTTGTCAAGAAAGGGTGTGATGCAACTAAGTTACAGTCTGCCTAGAAGCATTTGCGGTGGAAAATGGAGGGGCCAGACTCATCACACTCCTGCTTGCTAATCCACATCTGCTGGAAGGTGGAGAGGAGGCCAGGATGGGGCTGCCTATCCACAGGGAGTACTTGCGCTGGGAGGAGCAATGATCTTGATCTTCATGGTGCTGGGCGCCAGCGCCGTGATCACCTACATCTTGTCCATGATGCTAGGGTACATGGGTGGTGCTGCCAGACAGCACTGTGTTGGCACACAGGTCTTCGTGAATGTCCACGTCACACTTCATGATGGAGTTGAAGGGAGTTTCGTGGATGCCACAGGATTTCATGCCCAGGAAGGAAGGATGGAAGAGAGCCTTGGGGCAGCAGAACTGTTGGTTGCGGATGGTGATGACCTGGCTGTAGGGCACCTCATGACTATTCTCCAGGGAGGAGCTGGAAGCCACCACGGCCATCTCCTGATCCAAGTCCAGGGCGACCTAGCACAGCTTCTCCTTGATGTCACACGCGATTTCCTGCTTGGTCATGGTGGCGAAGCTGTAGGCGCTGGGTGAGGATGTTCATGAGGTAGTGAGTCAGGTTATGGCCAGCCAGGTCCAGATGCAGGATAGCGTGGGGGAGGGCATACCCCTCGTAGATGGGCACAGAGTGGGTGACCCTTCGCCAGAGTCCGTCACCATGCCAGTGGTACCACCAGAGGCCTACAGGGACAGCATGGCCTGGATGGCCACGTACATGGCTGGGGTGCCGAAGGTCTCAAACGTGATCTAGGTCATCTTCTCGTGGTTGGCCTTGGGGTTCAGGGAGGGGCTCGGTCAGCAGCACAGGGTGCTCCTCGGGAGCCACAGGCAGCTCGTTGTAGGTGTCATGCCCGATCTTCCATGTCGTCCCAGTTCAGGGTCAGGATGTCCCTCTTGCTCTGGGCCTCCTCGCCCACTATGAGTCCTTCTGACCCGTGCCCAACATCACGCCCTGGTGGCTGAGACGCCCCACAATGGATGGGAAGACGGCCCCAGGGGCATCGTCACCCGTGAAGCTGGCCTTGCACATGCCGGAGCCCTTATTGACTACAAGCTCAGCGATATCATCATGGTGAGTTGGTGGCGGGTATGGATCTGTGGCGGAGCAGTGAGGGCTAGGCTCTGCGCTCACTGGGCGGACGCCGTCTCCGCAGTCCTCTTCTATGTCCTCTGTGTCTTTTAAGTATTTGTATATTGTCTTATCTTAAATGTTTCTGTTGATAACACCTTTAAGTCTTGGGGTTACCTTATAACTTCATGTATAGTAGGTGAATCTTAAAATTTATGTAAGGACTTAAATATGTCCCTTTTTTATTTATCACTAGAAGACTGTTTGTGTCATTTTGACTGACATTACAAGCCAAATCAACTGGTGTGACTGCAAATAGACAGGATATTAACACGGGCTATGAAAGAAAACATACGAGTCTGACTAATAATGTTGATGCTTCTTCTAGAAAAAAATATCCCTTATTCTTATGTCTCCTGTGGTTAACTTTCTCTCTTTTTTCTAGCCTACAAAGGTGCTAGAGTGGCAAGGCTTTACATTCAAATGACCATATAAAGTTGTGTGTGTGTGTATGTGTGTGTGTGTGTACTTAAATTAAAAACATTTTCTTTTAAATCTTCAGTAAAGGCAAAGTAGCTTTAAATGTTTGAAACCAACAATGTAGACTCATATGCGTATACACACACACACACATACATACATATATATTGTGATATTTATACCAATTGATTTAGAAATAAAAAGTTTCCTTTGGGAGGCCAAGGCAGGTGGATAAACTGAGCTCAGGGGTTTGAGACCAGCCTGACCAACATGGTGAAACCCCGTCTCTACTAAAAATACAAAAAATTAGCTAGGCGTGATGGCACACGCCTGTAATCCCAGCTACTTGGGAGGCTGAGGCAGGAGAATCGCTTGAACGCGGGAAGCATAGGTTACAGTGAGCCGAGATAGCGCCATTGCACTCCAGCCTGGGTGACAAGAGTGAAACTCCATCTCAAAAAAAAAAGGAAGGAAGGAAGGAAGGAAGGAAGGAAGGAAGGAAGGAAGGAAGGAAAGGGAAGGGAAGGAAGGAAGAAAGGAAGGAAGGAGGAAGGAAGGAAATGAAAAGTTTCTATTGATGTGGAAGAAATACAATTTGAGTATGTTTTCTTCTTAATACTAGTTCATAAACTCTTAAATCGTTACCTAATAGTGTTCTGTTCTATCATTACTTTTCTGAGAAATGAGGTGGTTTTAGACAATTTTCAAGGTTCTTTCCTTTTTGTCTTCTTATTGCCAACAGTTTTTTTTATTTCTAGTTATTATTATTTTTCAATGTTCGATTTCATTTACTACATTATTTAAATATTATACGTGGGTTGAAATTTCTGTAACCAATGGTTAACTGGTATGTAATAAAAAACAAAATGACTTGGGCATTCAAGGACTATGCTTTCAAATATTTGAGTAAAATCTATGGTTTAGTATATTAATTCTAATGTTTGATCACTAAGTAATGCATGACTAAATGCTTTATTGATGCAATAACTTCAGATCCATTTTCTACTTGACAAAATACAAAATAAAACAAAACACAAAATAAAACAAAACCTTTTCAAAGTTAGATTTTATACAGTAATAGACTTAAAACTTGCCTTTCTTTATCTCTGGCAGTTATTGACCTTTCTTACAAGAGATTATTAGCTAAAGATCACGGCCTTTTTATTTTGTTACCTTAAAGCTGAAGAATTTATTATCTCATCCTTAAGGCTATGGCAGATCATTTTCTTCATGGGCTGTGTAGTACATAAGTAATGCAAGATTTAAAGTCTTAGAATTCCTTTATCAGCAGATAGCAAAGTACTTAAAAAATCATTTTCTGGTTTGAGGTAATAGGCTACCTTTATTCTGAATCTACTCAACGCTTTGTGAACTGCTTCTATATGGGAGATAAGCAAGTGACACTGGACAAATCTAACAGCAGACCTGCCTCAGACTGAATCCACCCTCCATAAAATTCACCAGCAAAGATAATTGATGTAAACACAACTTTAGTGTTTAAGATTATAATTTGGATGCAGCCACCTCTTTTATTTCCATTACTGGGTTTCTGCCATGGCTGTTAGTACAGGAATGAAATAATTTGGATGATGGAAATGGAACTATGTAGTAAGATTGAGGAGAAAACTGCATAACTCTGATGCTCAGTAGAAATATTTTGGAAATTGGAAACAGAATGGCCATATTTACTTTCCTTAGTCAAGTTTAAATAAGATAGGAGACAGGACGGGCCTGACTGACAGAAATATAACACATTTCTCAAATACTACAAGTTCTATTAACACCCAGGATAGGAGAAATAAAAGTCGGTATTACACTTTTCAAAAATGTATGTACTGGAATTTTGCCAAGTAATTATGTAGCAAATTTTGACCAGCTTTAAGATGGTTATCAACAGAGGATTCAAACTTTTCTGACTCTAGAAATTCAGAGGCCTAATTAAACTTAGCTATATTCTAAAAATCACTTTTACTTTTAAAGCAGTATCAAGAATTAGCTTATGCATTTTATTCCTAAGATGTTAAACTGCTATCACCCAGAAAGAAACAAAAATCTTCAATGAACCTGTATCATTTTCTGTGTTAAATATTTGATGGTCAACATAATTCAATTAGCTGGCTTTGAATAATAATAATGAAAAGAACAAAATTTCAGTGTAAATTGTATAAATTAAATCTTTTACATGTATAGTATAATAATTATAGGTATTCAAACACAAATAAACATCTTAATAAAAAATTGAAAATCTTTTTGCCTCACTCACTTTATTTCATGCCTCAATAGGGATCTAACTAATAAAGCAATAAAGATAATTAATGACATATTTTTCAAAAATCTTCAACAAATGCTTTAAAAAAACGAGTCTTAGGTAAACTGTGATTGAAACAAAACAAATTCAGCCAATCCAAAACTGTATTATGTAATATTTTTACTTTTTGATTCTTTTCTCCAGTTTTTTAGAGCAAAGGAAAAATAGAATTATCAAACTTTCAACTGAAGTTATGTATAGTTTAGGTCTTTTATCTGGTTTAACTAATTTAACATTCTCATTTTAAAGTAACAGAAAGTAAAATCTGTATAATCTACCTCTCCAGATCTATTAATCTCTGCAATAAAAATTTTAAATAGCATTCTACATTTGCTATCACAATTGTGTCAGAAAATTGATGTGATGTTTTAAATAGTTTAATATGAGAAAATTAAGTTGATATTGTGGGAAAACATGCTACAAAGCCAATTAGTAATTAATCTATTTCAAAATATTTTTATTATAATAAATTATAGCAAATATTTATCTAAAACTTAG
>NW_016813124.1:1347928-1381011 GCF_001698545.2 Rhinopithecus bieti
TCAAAATATTTTATTATAATAAATTATAGCAAATATTTATCTAAAACTTAGTTTAGGAAGATGAAGCCTGAAAGATAAATAAGACATGTATTGAGTTAAAGAAGCAGTCCAGGCCGGGCGCGGTGGCTCACGCCTGTAATCCCAGCTCTCAGGGAGGCAGAGGCGGGAGGATAGCTTGAGCCCAGGAGTTCGAGACCTGCCTGGGTAATACAGCGAGACCCCGTTCTCCACAAAAGGAAAAAAAAAAAAAAGACAAAAAAATAAAAAATAAAGAAGCAGTCCAATGAAGACAGACAAATAAATATTTATAATTAAAGTTATGATTAAATAGGAGATGAATAAAGCTACAATTATGTGGTAAAAGGATTTTCCAAGCAAGGTGTAATTTGGTGGAGATAGATG
Organism: Rhinopithecus bieti; assembly: GCF_001698545.2. Classification (NCBI taxonomy): domain Eukaryota; kingdom Metazoa; phylum Chordata; class Mammalia; order Primates; family Cercopithecidae; genus Rhinopithecus; species Rhinopithecus bieti. The sequence goes on from NW_016813124.1 coordinate 1,348,331, forward strand.
GGATATATATGAATGTTTAAATAGTTATGCAAATATTAATTTATAGGGTATTTTTAATGTGAGCGTATGAGTAATGTGCTATAATAAAATACATTAGGGGACAAAAATGATGGACCTAAATGTAGGTATTATTTGTCAGGTAGAAAAAAATGTGAATGTGAGTTTATTTAAACATGGTAATATTATCCTACTAGTATGATAATATTTCTACTGGGCCCATAAAACATTTTGTCAACCTTTGTTTTATACTATACATTACTTACAAAACAGGGCATAATTCCTCTGCTCTAAAGGAAATACATCCCGAAGCAGTTAAAAAAATAAAGAAAAAGAAAAAAAAACCATGTTATTTCATGTAAATGTGCTCTTAAGCATTTTGAATAAGTAGGTCATTGACGTGGTACAAAAGCTTTTCCAGTCTCTCATGTAAATATGCATTTGACAGTTTAGTAAATTTCAGGTCAGTGGTCCAATAGACCAAAAAGTCTTGGGGCTATTGGAGTGTATCCTGTAAATGCACGTTAAGGGAATTTAAAAGTTGCAGATTATTGACTTGATTATTGATGCAAAGTAATCAATACAGTTTAACAGGTAATTAAATATCCTGTCATAAAAAGTACATTTATAGAGTGCAGTCATAATTTATTAACAGACTGTAATGTAATATCACTTTTAAAGTTATTTGGTTAATGTTGACATTCTTTTTTGGTACTTCTTCTTTTCTTTTCCATTTTTCTTCCATGTATAAATATGCTTCACTTTAATAATGCTACAGACTTTTGCAAATTTTCATATAAACTTTCAGTAAACTACTTAAATGGAAGCCATCAAAATTTTTTACTGCATTGTGATTTTATCAATTATACAGATAGTGATTATGTTTTGGTTTTAATTTTCATTTTTATTTTAGAATTATGTCTACTTGTTGTAAGGGTGGATTGCGTGATGCTAAGGTTTGGGCTTCTATCAATCCCATCATCTAGATAGTAAAAATAATACCCAATAGAACGTTTTTCAGACATTCCCAACTGCCTTTGAAGCCTCCAGTGTCTCCTATTCCCATCTTTAGGTACATGCGCACCCAAGAATTAGCTCCTACTTCTAATTAGTTAGCCCCTGCTTCTCTATTTTATAGAATAGTTTCAGTATTAGTAGTACCAATTTTCTTTGTACATCTGGTAGAATTCTGCTGTGAATCTACCTGGTTCAAAGCTTTTTAGAATCAGTAGATTTTTCTTTTTTACTGAATCAATTTTAGAACTCATTTGTCTGCTCAGGGTTTCAACTTTTTTCTGATTCAACCTTAGGAGGTTGTGTGCTTTCAGGAGTTCATCCGTTTCTCCTAGATTTTCTAGTTTGTGTACATAGAAGTGTTCATAGTCGTCTCTGAGGATATTTTGTATTTCTTAGGATGAATTTTAGTGTTACCTTTGTCATTTCTGATTGTATTTATATGGCTCTTCTCTCATTTTTTTCTTTATTAATCTAGCTAATGGTTTAATGATCTTGCTTACCCTTTCAAATGAATAACCAAGTTTTTGTTTCCGTAATCCTTTGTATAGTTTTTGGGGCCTCAATTTCATTTAATACTGCTGTGCTTTCTTTTCTTCTGCCAGGTTTGGGATTAGTTTGTTCTTGTTTTTCTAGTTTCTTTGATTGTGATGTTAATTTGAGATCTTTTAACTTCTTCAAATAGCCATTTAGCATTATAATAATTCCCCTTAACATTGCTTTTGCCACATCACAGAGATTTTGATATTTGCGTCTCTGCTTTCACTTGTTTCAAAGAATATTTTGATTTCTTCCTTAATTTCACTGTTTACCCATAAGTCATTCAAAATCTATTTGTTTAGTTTCTATGTGATTGTGTAGTTTTTGAGAGTTCTTCTTTGTATTGATTTCTATTTTTATTTCATTGTGGTTCAAGCATATACTTTGTATGATTTCCATTTTTTTAAATTGAGACTTGCTTTATCACCAAGCATGTGGTTGATCTTACATTATGCTCATGTTCAGATGAGAAAAATGTATATGCTATGGTTATTGAGTGTAGTGTTACATAGATATTTGTTGAGTCAAATAGGTCAAGTGTCAAATTTAAGTCAAGAATTTATTTGTTAGTTTTCTGGTTCATTGATATGTCCTAACGCTTTCAGTGGGTGTTGAAACTCCTCACTATTATTGTGTGGCTGCCTAAGTCTTTTTGAAGGTCTAGAAGTAATTGTTTTATGAATCTGGGTGCTCCAAAGTTGGATGCATATATATTTAGTATAGTTAAATTTTCTTGTTAAATTGAACCTTTTATCATTATGTAATGACCTTCTTTGTCCATTTTTACTGTTGTTAATAAAATGTCTGTTTTATCTAACACATGCATAGAAATCTCTACTTTTTTTGTTTTCCATTTGTGTGATAGATCTCTTCCCATCCCTTTACTTTGAACCTATGGGTGTCATTACATGACAGATGGAACTCTTGAAGACAGTAAAAAGGTGTCTTGTTTTTCTCTCTAACTTGCCACTTTGTGTCTTTTATGTGGGGCATTTAGACCATTTACAGCTAAGGTTATATTGATATGTGAGATTTTGTTCCTGTCATGGTGTTGTTTGCTTGCTTTGTGGTGATGAATGTGTTGTTGCTTTGTAGGGTCTGTGGGCTGTGTATTAACGTGGGTTTTTGTGGCAGTAGTTTTCCTCTTTCATTTTCAAGTTTAGAGCAATATTAAGTAGTTCTTGTAATGCTGGTCTAGTGGTAGCAAATTTGCTTAGCAATTGCTTGTCTGGGAAAGGTTTTATTTCTTCTTTGCTTATGAAGCTTAGTTTTACGGGATATGAAATTCTAGTTGGAATTTATTTTCTTTAAGAATGCTAAAAATAGGCTCCCAGTCTTTTCTGGCTTGCAAGGTTTCTGCTGAGAATTCCACTGTTAGCCTGATAGGCTTCCCTTTATAGGTGATCTAACCCTTTTCTCTAAGTGTCTTTAAAATGTTTTTCTTTCAGGTTGACCTTGAAAAGTCTGATGACTATGTGCCTTGAAGATTGCCATATTTTATTAGCATCTTACATGTGTTCTCTGAATGTATTGTTTTTGCAATTTAACCTATCCAACAAGATTGGAAAATTTTTCCTGGATTATATTCTTAAATCTGTTTTCCAAGTGGCTTACTATAATGGTTAATATTAGATGTCAACTCGACTGTATTGAAGAATACCTAGATGGATGGTGAAGCATTGTTTTTGGGTGTGTCTGTGAAGGTGTTGCCGGAGGAGATTAACATTGGAGACACTTGGCTGGGAGAGGAAGACACACCCTCGATGTGGGTGAGCCCTATCCAATCAGCTCCCATTGTGGCTGGAATAAAGCAGCTGGAAGAAAGGGGATAAGAAGCTTGTGGAATCTGCCCACTCTCTTTCTTCTGAACTGGAAACTTGCTTTCTCTTCTCCAGCCCATGGACGTCAGACTCTGGGTTCTTCAGCCTTTGTACTTTGGGACTTGCACCAGTGGCCTCCCAGAGGCTTTTGTGCCTTTAGCCTTAGACTGAAGCTTGCAGGATTGGCTTCCTTGGTTTTGAGACTTTCTGATTTGGACAGAACTATGCTACTGGTTTCTCTCTTTTCTCAGCTTGCAGGTGGCCTATTGTGAGACTTCACCTTGTAATCATGTGAGCCAATTCCCCCTAATAAACTCTTTTATATTTACAAATATCCTCTTGGTTCTGTCCCTCTGGAGAACCCTGACTAACATACTTACTCTCTCTTCTTGCTTAGGAACATAAATGAGTGGTAGGTTTAGTTGCTTTACATAATCCTATATTTCTGGGAGGATTTGTCCATTTTTTGAAATTCTTTTTGCCTGATGGGCTTGATTCAAAGTACTGGTCTTCAAGCTCTGAGATTATTTCCTCTGGTTGGTCTGGTCTGTTTTTAAGGCTTCAAATTGTATTTTGAAATTCTCATAGTGAATTTCTCAATTTCAGAAGTTCCGTTTGATCCCTTCTTACTATAGCTATATCATACTCAAATCTTATATCATTTTTCTGGCTTCCTTTGATTGAATTGAATTGAAACTTTCTCTTGGACCTCATTAAGCTTCCTTGCCCTCCAGATTCTTAATTCTGTGTCTGTCATTTCAGACATTTCAATATGTTTAGATTACATTGCTAGGGAACAAAAGTGTAACAAAACATTCTGACTTTTTAAATTGTTAGAATTTTTGTGCTGATTCCTTCTCAAGAGAGCTGGCATATCCTTTTATTTTGAATTTGATGTCACTTGGATGGGGCTTTTGTTTGGTTTTTGTTCTCCTCTTGTGAGTTAGACAGTGGTGAATGTTGTGTACAGTTGAATGGCTTTGTTTCTGAGTGCTTTCAGAAGGCCAAGGCTTTGTACAGAGTCTTAGGTTGTATATAGGTTACTGTGATGGGTTTCAGTGGCACTGCATGTTGGAGGAATGTATTTTTGTTTGGTAGTGTAATTCAGCCTGCAGTCCAATTAATAATGCTTATGAGTATAGGTGGGCAGATAAGCTCTTGCTCAGCCACGTGCTGCTTTTGTACTTCAATGTGTACATAGCAGTGTGCCGGAGAGATGACAGCTGGTGAGACATGACTCCCTCTCCGAGTTGCTCCTGGGCCGTGATGCCATCCCCTTCAACTATTGGTGCCATGACTATTTCCTGTGCCCCAATGGGAGCTTTGGCAGGCCCTGCTCACCCATCCCTTAGGGCAGTCCTACTTGAGGGCTAAATCACCAGGAGAACCACAACTCCCTGGGGGCCTGCCAGTCCCTTGTGCTTGTGAGAGTCACAGCAGTTTGTGGGGTATGTCTGCTGGTGGTGTACTGGTCTGATGGTGCACTGGGTCTGATGGTGTACTGAGACAGGAGCAGAATATCCCTGGGTGGGGCACTGGTACCCTAGGTATGCAACTTGGAAGGTACCTGTAGGCTGAAGTTTTCAGCCCAGGAGATGGCTGTGAGGACCACCAAGCTTACACTCTCCCAACCCAATGAGTCTCCCTCTGGCATCTGCCTCAGGAACTGGATTGACCAGCTAGGCTTATCCCAAGCCTTCTGTGCCAGATCACTGAGCTGTTCCAGATGCTCTGGGCTACAGGACTCCCTAGGAAAGAAGCTGCAACTGGCTTTCAGGCCACGCCCTTCACAGACCAGGCTTGTGAAAGGAGGGATGTCCTGCACTGGCACATGAACCTATGTCACACTTTTCTTTGTCTTCTGATAGTGGGGGTTCCTTTCCTGATTGAGCTTAGGCCACAGATAGTTTAATATCCGTGAGTGGTGTGCTTAAATCCTGGGGAGTTGGGACTTGGCCCATGGATTTGTCCTCTGACCCCTCAGGTTAAAGCACTGGCTGTGCAGGGCAGGGAGATTGTTAGTGGGGTATGGGGGTTGGGGGAGTGGCTGAACTGTTCTCAGGCCACTAGCAAAAACTCAGGTGGAGTGGTGGTGACCGTGCTGTGGTGATCCTCCTGCAGGAGCATCTAGGCAGGCAGTCTTGAGAGGTCCAGCATGTGAGGGAATGTAGAGGACTACGTGCTCGCAAACGAGACGTTCCCGATAAGTCCTGCTCTTGCAAACAAAGCAGGGCATTCCCGATAAGTCCTGTTCTTGCAAACGAAGCAGGGCGTTCCTTCCCTGCAAACAGGGAGGACAAAGGAGCCAGCTGGTAACAGCAGACCCTGGGGCTTGTTTATGTGTAAACATCTTGAAAATCCAGAAAGTCAGGGAAAGGTCAGAAAAACAACAATGTGTCTTGTGACTTGGCAACATTCCACAAACGACTGTATAAAATAAAGCAGAGCACGCCATTCGAGGCGGCCGCCATGTTTGTCTTGTCTTGTCTTGTCTTGTGTGTTCATTCCTTTGTTTAGGAAACACAAGGACCCCAACAAGGGAATGCGTGGATTGGATGCATTCTGGTCCCACAGTGGAAGCCCAGCTCTCCCTGGCCTAGCAGAGGGGAGCAGCTGCTGCCACTCAGAGCAAGGAGAGTCTTGGGTGATTGGCATCTAGGTCACATTTTGGTACAGTTGCCAGTGCTGGTACCTGGAATCTCTGAGTAGGGTTCCCAGCTTCCACTCTCTACAACTATCATGTCTGCATTGCCTATTAACTTTCATTCTTTCTTTCAAAAGACCTGTTTGGCTAGGTGGAGTAGCTCACACCTGTAATCCAAGAACTTCAGGAGTCTGGGGTGGGAAGATTGCTTGTGACCTGGAGTTTGAGACCATTTGGGGAAACATAGGGAGACCCCATAATTCCATAATTAAAAAAACAATAAGCCAAGCATTGTGACACTTGCCTGTAGTCCTAGCTATTTGGGAGGCTGAGGCAGGAGAACCACTTGAACCAAGGAGTTTGACGTTGCAGTGAGCTATGATTACAACACTCCAACCTAAGTGACAAAGTAAGAGTCAATCTCTAAAAACAAAAACAAAAAAATTGTTCAAATTGTGTGGATATTTACTCTATATTTTCGTTCCTCTCAGTGATAAAGGTATTCCTGGCTGTGTCTAGTCAGCCATCTTGCCTCCTCCAGGTAATGATCTTGGATGCATGTTAATATGAAATAATTTAAAATATTTTCTTTCGAGTTTTCCTTCAGAACAAACTTATGTTTTATATTTTGAAAAGAACTTGAGTCTTATCTCTTCTGTAATGATTGACAGTTTAGTAAGCTTTCCTGTTTATGGCACTGATAACTTATTAAAATTTTCCTTGATGGACTTTTAAAATTATTCATTCATGTTTTGCAATTATATCTGTTAACACATATAATTAATTTATTTAGACAAAAATTAGTCATTTAACTAAAAACTATTTTATTTTATTTGACTTTGAGGCTAGTGTATATGAGCTCTGAATCAGACCATGTTTGATATATTAGCTTTCCAGATAATAGTAATAAGGAAACATTTTAGTCAAATAAATGCTGTTCATATGTGATACATAGAACATGTTCTACAAATGTTTCATATTATTTTTTTAAATTACATGAAAGGGCCGGATGTGGTGGCTCACACCTGCAATCCCAGCACTTTGGGAGGCCAAGGCAGGAAGATCACCTGAGGTTAGGGGTTCGAGACCAGCCGGGCCAACATAGTGAAAACCTGTCTCTACAAAAATACACACACACACACACAAATTAGCTGGGCATGGTGACAGATGCCTGTAACCCCAGCTATTTGGGAGGCTGAGTGGGGAGAATTGCTTGAACTCAGGAGGCAGAGGTTGCAGTGAGCCAAGATCACGCCACTGCACTCCAGCCTGGGCGACAGAACGAGACTCCATCTCAAAAAAATAAAATAAAATAAAATTACATAAAAGGAAAATATTAATATTTGTAAATAAAAAAATTAAGCATACTTATGAAACACTGTTTTGGTTTTAAAATTAATATTTAATATTTTCAAAAGTTTTACTTGGATCAATACTTGATAGATAAATGGCCCATCTTTTCATTTACTTTTTTCCTCCCATACTCGAGCTATTTGTTTCAAAGAGAGACGCCTGAATATTTTGTTGCCTAGTGTTACTTCCAGGAAGAACTCCAAACCTTACAGGTCATGCATGATTATGTAAATTCCTTTAATATCTAGTTTCCAGCTTACCTTTCCTGCCTAAACTCTTTACAGACCCACCTCAAAACCTATTCACAATTAGTAGGTTCCAGAAGCTAACATGCTGTCATGGTAATATGTCTGTAAATATTACAGTGAGAATATGGAGAATGTATTCTACAGGCATATTTTAATTCAATTTTAGATGAAAACTACTCCCAGGTATGCTAGACACCGATATTTCAAAATGAATGAGACATAATTACTGCTCTCAAAAATCTTTACTGCTCTTTTGGGACCCTCTTTAGTCATTGTTTTGGAAATCTTTCTTTTCATTTCAAAATAAAGTTAAATATATCTTCTGAATCTTACAACTTCTTTTACATACCTCCACTGTAAATGTAAACTTGCTTATTCTGTAAAGATCTGTAAATCTATTTATATTATATGTATTAAATTATTTTCTGTGTCTCTTTGTCCTCAGAGATAAGGATGCCTCAGGACACCTCTAACATGAGGATCTTATGACCTGCTTCAGGGGAAAGCCAGAAAACCTAGGTTTTATGATCTGCTTCAGGGAAAAAGGGATAGGGACGGTCAGAGTAAACTTCTTACTTCTGTTGTTTCTCAAATTGTTTCAGTTTAAAATAGTATTTTAAGGTGTCATATTTTGGAGTAGGGTGTACTGAAACCCCCCCACACACACAAACACATTTATAATTTTAAAACCAAAAACATTATTACCATTTTATAGAGTAATTATTTATTTAAATCTACCTGTATATTTCATCTTTCTTTGCATCTTCATGCTTTTAATATATGATGATTTTTCTTCTGTCTAACAGATTTTCTGGCCAGGTGTGGTTGCTCACACCTGTAATCCCACAGCACTTTGGGAGGCTGAGGCAGGCAGATTGCTTGAGCCCAGAAGTTCAAGACCAGACTGGTCAACATGGCAAAAACCTTTCTCTACAAAAATACAAAAACTTAGCCAGGCATTGTGGTATTCACCTGTGGTTCCAGCTGCTTGGGAAGCTGAGGTGGGAGGATCACTTGAGCCCTGGAGGTCAAGGCTGCAGTGACCTGTAATTGTGCCACTGCACTCCAGCCTTGGCAACAGAGTGAGACCTTGTCTCAAAACAATTTTTAAACTTTTCTATAATATTTCCTTTAATTAAAATCTGTTGAATAGCCCTTTCTTCCTTTTTTGTATTCATATCTAAAATGTCATTATTTAACTACATATAGAAAAATGTATGCAGCTCTGCAAACACACATGTATATGTAAATACAGTAGTTTCCCCCATCCATGGGGGATACATTCCATCGCCCCTGGTGGATGGCTGAAATGACTGATGGTACAAAACTCTATATAATGCACAAAATGCTTTTTCCTTCTTCACAATATCATGGATGGAAGATTCATTCTTATTGTAGATCCCAGCAAATTCAGAGTACATTTTTTTTTCTTTCCTTAAACAAAGACCATTTATCTTTTTACTTAAAGAAAACACTTTGGCTGACTCTCTTTTTGGACTCAGTCTGCCTGCACCCAGGTTATTAAAAAGCTTTATTGCTCACACAAAGCCTGTTTGGTGGTCTCTTCACACGGATGCACATGACATTTTGGTGCCGTGACTAGGATCAGGGGACCTCCCTTGGGAGATCAATCCCCTGTCCTCCTGCTCTTTGCTCCATGAGAAAGATCCACCTATGACCTCGGGTCCTTAGGCCCAACAGCCCAAGGAAAATCTCACCAATTTTAAATTGGGTAAGTGGCCCCCTTTTTACTCTCTTCTCCAACCTCTCTCACTATCTCTCAACCTCTTTCTCCTTTCAATCTTGGCACCACCTTTCAATCTCTCCCTTCCCTGACTCTCTTTTCGGACTCAGCCCGCCTGCACCTAGGTGATTAAAAAGCTTTATTGCTCACGCAAATCCTGTTTGGTGGTCTCTTCAAATGGATGCACATGACATTTTGGTGCCATGACTCGGATCTCTCTGTGTCTCTACTCTCTCTTTTCTCTGGGCTTGCCTCCTTCACTATGGGCAACCTTCCACCCTCCATTCCTCCTTCTTCTCCCTTAGCCTGTGTTCTCAAGAACTTAAAACCTCTTCAACTCACACCTGACCTAAAACCTAAATGCCTTATCTTCTTCTGCAACACCGCTTGGCCCCAATACAAACTTGACAATGGCTCTGAGTGGCCAGAAAACGGCACTTTCGATTTCTCCATCTTACAAGACCTAAATAATTTTTGTCAAAAAACGGCAAATAGTCTGAGATGCCTTACATCCAGTCATTTTTCACACTTCGTATCCTCCCTAGTCTCTCTTCCCAATGTGATTCCTCTCAAATCCTCCTTCTTTCCCTCCCGCCTGTCCCCTCAGTCCCTACCCCAAGTGTCGCTGAGTCTTTCCAGTTTTCCTTTTCTACAGACCCATCTGACCTTCCCCCCCTCCCCAGGCTGCTCGTTGCCAGGCCGAGCTAAGTCCCAATTCTTCCTCAGCCTCCGCTCCTCCACTCTATAATCCTTCTACCACGTCCTCCGCTCACACCTGGTTCAGCTTACAGTTTAGTTCTGTGACTAGCTCTTCCCCACCTGCCCAAAAATTTCCTCTTAGAGCAGTGGCTGGAGCTGAAGGCATAGTCAAGGTTAATGTTCCTTTCTCTTTATCTGACCTCTCCCAAATCAGTTAACATTTAGGCTCTTTTTCATCAAATATGAAAACCCAGCCCAGTTCATGGCCTGTATAGCAGCAACCCTGAGACACTTTTCAGCCATAGACCCCGAAAGGTCAGAAGGCTGTCTTATTCTCAACATGCATTTCGTTTTATTACCCAATCTGCTCCTGATGTTAAATAAAACCCCAAAAACTAAATTCCAGCCCTCAAACCCCACGACAGGACTTAATGAACCTCGCCTTCAAGTTGTACAATAATAGAGTAGAGGCAGCCAAGTAGTAACTTTTTTATGAGTTGCAATTCCTTGCCTCCACTGTGAGACAAACCCCAGCCACATCTCCAACACACAACTCCAAACACCTGAACCACAGATGCCAGGAGCTCCTCCAGAACCTCCTCAACCAGGAGCTTGCTACAAGTGCCGGAAATCTGCCATTGGGCCAAGGAATGCCCGCAGCCCCGGGTTCCTCCTAAGCCTTGTCCCATCTGTGTGGGACCCCACTGAAAATCGGACAGTACAACTCGCACAGCAGCCACTCCCAGAGCCCCTGGAGCTCTGGCCCAGGGCTCTCTGATTGACTCCTTCCCAGATATTCTCGGCTTAGTGGCTGAAGACTGACGCAGCCCCATCGCCTTGGAAGCCTCCTGGACCATCACAGACGCTTTGGGTAACTCTTACAGTGGAGGGTAAGTCCGTCCCCTTCTTAAGCAATACGGAGGCTACCCACTCCACATTACCTTCTTTTCAAGGGCCTGTTTCCCTTGCCTCCATAACTGTTGTGGGTATTGATGGCCAGGCTTCCAAACCTCTTAAAATTCCCCAACTCTTCTGCCAACTTGGGCAACATTCTTTTATGCACTCCTTTTTAGTTATCACCACCTGTTCAGTTCCCTTATTACGCCAAGACATTTTAACCAAATTATCTGCTTCCCTGACTATTCCTGGAGTAGAACCACATCTCATTGCCGCCCCTCTCCCCAACCCAAAGGCTCCTTTGCATCTTCCCCTCATATCTCCCCACCTTAACCCACAAGTATGGGACATCTCTACTCCTTCCCTGGCAACCAATCACATGCCCATTACTATCCCATTAAAACCCAATCACCCTTACCCCACTCAATGCCAATATCCCATCTGGCAGCACGCTTTAAAAGGATTAAAGCCTGTTATCACTCGCCTGCTACAGCATGGCCTTTTAAAGCCTGTAAACTCCCCTTACAATTCCCCATTTTCCTGTCCTAAAACCAGACAAGGCTTACAGGTTAGTTCAAGATCTGCACCTTATCAACCAAATTGTCTTGCCTATCCATCCTGTAGTGCCAAACCCATATACTCTCCTATCCTCAATACCTCCCTTCACAACCCATTATTCTGTTCTGGATCTCAAACATACTTTCTTTACTATTCCTTTACACCCTTCATCCCAGTCTCTCTTCGCTTTCATTTGGACTGACCCTGACACCCATCAGGCTCAGCAAATTACCTAGGCTGTACTGCTGCAAGGCCTCACAGACAGCCCCCTTTACTTCAGTTAAGCCCAAATTTCTTCCTCATCTGTTATCTCTCTCGGCATAATTGTCATAAACACACATTTACTCTCCCTGCTGATCATGTCTGACTAATCTCCCAAACCCCAATCACTTCTACAAAACAACTCCTTTCCTTGCTAGGCATGGTTAGTGTAGTCAGAATTATTATACAAAAGCCGGGACGGTGTACTGTACCCTTGCTGTCCAAATGACCTTACTGTTTTAGCCTAGCCCTCATGTCTGTGTGCAGCAGCTACCACTGCTTTAATACTGTTAGAGGCCCTAAAAATCACAAACTATGCTCAACTCTCTACAGTTCTCATAACTTCCAAAGTCTATTTTCTTCCCCCAACCATCGCTCAGGACAATGCTTATGCTGATAAGTTAGCTAAAAAAGCAGCCATCAAAAGGCATCAGATCCTGTCTCTCAGGACAATGCTTATGCTGATAAGTTAGCTAAAAAAGCAGCTAGCATTCCAACTTCTATCCCTCATGGCAGTTTTCCTCCTTCACATCGGCCACTCCCACATACTCCCCGCTGAAACTTCCACCTATCAATCTCTTCCCACACAAGGCAAATAGTTCTTAGACCAAGGAAAATATATCCTTCCAGCCTCACAGGCCCATTCTATTCTGTTGTCATTTCATAACCTCTTCCATGTCAGTTACAAGTCCCTAGCCCGCCTCTTAGAACCTCTCATTTCCTTTCCATGATGGAAATCTATCCTCAAGGAGATCATTTCTCAGTGTTCCATCTGCTATTCTACTGCCCCTCAGGGATTGTGCAGGCCCCCTCCCTTTCCTACACATCAAGCTCGGGGATTTGCCCCTGCCCAGGACTGACAAATTGACTTTACTCACATGCCCTGAGTCAGAAAACTAAAGTATCTCTTAGTCTGGGTAGATATTTCCACTGGATGGGTAGAGGCCTTTCCCACAGGGTCTGAGAAGGTCACCGCGGTCATTTCTTCCCTTCTGTCAGACATATTTCCTTGATTTGACCTTCCTACCTCTATACAGTCTGATCAGACCAACCTTTACTGGTCAAATCACCCAAGCAGTTTCTCAGGCTCTTGGTATTCAGTGAGACCTTTATATCCTTTACCGTCCTCAATCTTCAGGAAAGGTAGAACGGACTAATGGTCTTTTAAAAACACACCTCACCAAGCTCAGTCACCAACTTAAAAAGGACTAGATAATACTTTTACCACTTTCCTTTCTCAGAGTTCAGGCCTGTCCTCAGAATGCTACAGCTCCTGTGTGGACACTCCCACCATTAGGTCCCAGTCTCATTCCAGACACCAGACCAACTTAGACTGCACCCCAAAAAACTTTCATCCCTACTGTCTTCTGTCTAGTCATACTCCTATTCACCATTTTCAACTACTCATAAATGCCCTGCTTGTGTTTACACTGCCAGTTTACGCTGTTTCTCCAAGTCATCACAGCTGATATTTCCTAGTGCTATCCCAAACTGCCACTCTAAGTTCCCTAGTAAAGTAAATAAATCATCTTTGCTAGCAAGGCTATGCTGAACCTCCTTAGGCACTCTCTAATTACATGTCCTAGGTCCTCCCAATTCTTAGTCCTTCAATACCTGTTTTTTCTCCTTCTCTTACCTTGTGTCTTCCATTTAGTTTTTCAATTCATACAAAATTGCATCCAGGCCATCACCAATCATTCAATAGGACAAATGTTTCTTCTAATGACCCCACAATATCACCCCTTACCACAAAATCTTCCTTCAGCTTAATCTCTCCCACTCTAGGTTTCCATGCCACCCCTAATCCCACTTGAAGCAGCCCTGAGAAACATCGTCCATTCTGTCTCCATACCACCCCCCAAAAAATTTTTGCCGCCCCAACACTTCACGCTATTTTTATTTTTCTTATTAATATAAGAAGGCAGGAATGTCAGGTCTCTGAGCCCAAGCCAAGCCATCACATCCCCTGTGACTTGCACATATAAGCCCAGATGGCCTGAAGTAACTGAAGAATCACAAAAGAAGTGCAAATGCCCTGCCTCGCCTTAACCGATGACATTCCACCACAAAAGAAGTGAAAATGGCCAGTCCTTGCCTTAAGCGATGATATTATCTTGTGAAATTCCTTTTCCTGGTTCATCCTGGCTCAAAAAGCTCCCCCACTGAGCACCTTGTGACCCCCACTCCTGCCCGCCAGAGAACAACCCCCCTTTGACTGTAATTTTCCTTTACCTACCCAAATCCTATAAAATGGCCCCACCCTTATCTCCCTTTGCTGACTCTCTTTTTGGACTCAGCCCTCCTGCACCCAGGTGATTAAAAAGCTTTATTGCTCACACANGAGTCAGAAAACTAAAGTATCTCTTAGTCTGGGTAGATATTTCCACTGGATGGGTAGAGGCCTTTCCCACAGGGTCTGAGAAGGTCACCGCGGTCATTTCTTCCCTTCTGTCAGACATATTTCCTTGATTTGACCTTCCTACCTCTATACAGTCTGATCAGACCAACCTTTACTGGTCAAATCACCCAAGCAGTTTCTCAGGCTCTTGGTATTCAGTGAGACCTTTATATCCTTTACCGTCCTCAATCTTCAGGAAAGGTAGAACGGACTAATGGTCTTTTAAAAACACACCTCACCAAGCTCAGTCACCAACTTAAAAAGGACTAGATAATACTTTTACCACTTTCCTTTCTCAGAGTTCAGGCCTGTCCTCAGAATGCTACAGCTCCTGTGTGGACACTCCCACCATTAGGTCCCAGTCTCATTCCAGACACCAGACCAACTTAGACTGCACCCCAAAAAACTTTCATCCCTACTGTCTTCTGTCTAGTCATACTCCTATTCACCATTTTCAACTACTCATAAATGCCCTGCTTGTGTTTACACTGCCAGTTTACGCTGTTTCTCCAAGTCATCACAGCTGATATTTCCTAGTGCTATCCCAAACTGCCACTCTAAGTTCCCTAGTAAAGTAAATAAATCATCTTTGCTAGCAAGGCTATGCTGAACCTCCTTAGGCACTCTCTAATTACATGTCCTAGGTCCTCCCAATTCTTAGTCCTTCAATACCTGTTTTTTCTCCTTCTCTTACCTTGTGTCTTCCATTTAGTTTTTCAATTCATACAAAATTGCATCCAGGCCATCACCAATCATTCAATAGGACAAATGTTTCTTCTAATGACCCCACAATATCACCCCTTACCACAAAATCTTCCTTCAGCTTAATCTCTCCCACTCTAGGTTTCCATGCCACCCCTAATCCCACTTGAAGCAGCCCTGAGAAACATCGTCCATTCTGTCTCCATACCACCCCCCAAAAAATTTTTGCCGCCCCAACACTTCACGCTATTTTTATTTTTCTTATTAATATAAGAAGGCAGGAATGTCAGGTCTCTGAGCCCAAGCCAAGCCATCACATCCCCTGTGACTTGCACATATAAGCCCAGATGGCCTGAAGTAACTGAAGAATCACAAAAGAAGTGCAAATGCCCTGCCTCGCCTTAACCGATGACATTCCACCACAAAAGAAGTGAAAATGGCCAGTCCTTGCCTTAAGCGATGATATTATCTTGTGAAATTCCTTTTCCTGGTTCATCCTGGCTCAAAAGCTCCCCACTGAGCACCTTGTGACCCCACTCCTGCCCGCCAGAGAACAACCCCCCTTTGACTGTAATTTTCCTTTACCTACCCAAATCCTATAAAATGGCCCCACCCTTATCTCCCTTTGCTGACTCTCTTTTGGACTCAGCCCTCCTGCACCCAGGTGATTAAAAAGCTTTATTGCTCACACACACACATAGAAAAAACAAACAAACAAACAAACAAACAAACAAAACACTTTATGGTTTCTCTTTAGCATATCCAAATTGCCAGCATTATTATTCTTGTGTGTTGGGGACATTATTAAATAAAATAAGAGTTACTTTAACACAAACACTGTAAAACCATGACAGTGGATTTTTATCATGCTCTCCAGAATGGCATGTACTTTAAAACTTATTAATTGATTATTTCTCAAATTTTCCATTTAATATTTTTGGACCATAGATGATCACAAGTAACTGAAGTCGCAGTAACTGAAATCATGGAAAACAAAACTATGGGTAAGGGAAACTACTATATTCTTGAGTTTAAGGTTTTGAACTTGCCCACCACCTCTTTCTTTTTTCCTTTTTATTCTCTTTAGAATAGAAATGTCAGTCCTGTGTCTATCCCACCACTGTACTTTGGAAGCACATAACTTGTTTGATTATACAGGACTCCATCTGATGAGAAATTCACTTCAGGATGAAGTACACCTTAAATCTCATCCATAACTAATTTAAATAATATTTACATAAGTCTTTCAACTTTTGACTTAATGTTGGTATGAATTAAGACTTTTGGGGTTATTGGAATAAAATAAATGTATTTTGCATGCAAGAAGAACATACCTTTTGAGAGGTAAGGGGCCGAATGCTATGGTCTAAATTTATGTGTACCCCCCAAATTCATATGGTGAAATTCTAACCTCCAAGATGATGATATTAGTATGTGAAGCCTTTTCAAATTGATTAAATAATGAAAGAAGAACTCTCATGATTGGTATTATTACCTTGTAAAAGATAACCCAGAGAGCTAGCTCACTCTTCCACCATGTGAGGGCATAGTGAGAAGGCACCACAGAAGAACCAGGAAACAAGCCGTCACCAGACACTAAATCAACCCATACTTTTTTTTTCCCCCAGGGATATGCAAATGTATTTTCTTATTTTTTTCTTCAACTTTTAACTTTTATTTTAAGTTCCAGGGTATATGTGCAGGATGTGCAGGGTTTCTTACATAAGTAAATGTGTGCCATGGTGGTCTGCTACACAGATCAACCCATCACTTAGGTATTGAGCCCAGCAACCATTTGTTATTCTTCCTGATGCCCTCGTTCCCTCTCTGCCCCATGACACGCTCCAGTGTGTGTTGTTCTCCCCCACGTATCCATGTGTTCTCATTGTTCAGCTCCAACTTATAAGTGAGAACACGCACTGTTTGGTTTTCTGTTCCTGTGTTAGTTTGCTGAGGATAATGGCTTTGAGCTCTATCCACAGCCCTGCAAAGAACATGATCTCATTTCTTTTTATGACTGCATAGTATTGCATGGTGTATATGTCTTTATCCAGTCTATCCTTGATGGGCATTTGGGTTGATTTCATGTCTTTGCGATAGTGAATAGTGCTGCAATGAACATATGCATGCATGTATCTTTATAATAGAAGGATTTATATTTTTTGGACAATATCCAATCCAATATCCAATATCCCATATCCAATAATGGGATTGCTGAAATAAATGGCATTTCTGATTCTAGATTTTTGAGGAATCACCACATTGTCTTCCATAATGGTTTAACTAGTTTACATTTCCACCAGCAGTGTAAACGTGTTCCTTTATCTCTGCAAGCTTGCAAGCATCTGTTGTTTATGGACTTTCTAATAATCACCATTCTGACTGGTGTGAGATGGTATCTCATTGTGGTTTTGGTTTGCATTTTTCTAATAATCAGTGATGCTGAGCTACTTTTCATACATTTGTTGGCCACATGAACATCTTCTTTTGAGAAGTGTCTATTCATGTTCTTTGCCCACTTTTTTTTTTTGCATTCTGTTTCCCAAGCTGGGGTGCAGTGGTGCAATCTCTGCTCACTGCAATCTCTGCCTCCTGGGTTCAGGTGGTTTTCATACTTCAGCCTTTCAAGTAGCTGTGATTACAGACGTGACGTGAGTCACCATGCCTTGCTAATTTTTAGTAGAAATGGGGCTTTGCCATGCTGGCCAGACCGGTCTCATACTCCAGGGCTCAAGTGATCTGCCTGCCTTGGCTTTCCAAAGTGCTGGGATTATAGGCATGAGCCACTGCACACAGCACTTTCCCCACTTTTTAATGGTTTTTTTTTTTTTTTTTTCTTGTAAATTGATTTAAGTTCCCTGTAGACTCTGGATATTAGACCTTTGTCAGATGCATAGATTGCAAAAATTTTCTCTGATTCTGTAGGCTGTCTGTTCACTCTGATGATAGTTTCTTTTGCTGTGCAGAAGCTCTTTAGTTTATTTAGGTCCCATTTGTCAATTTTTGCTTTTGTTGTAATTGCTTTTGTCATTTTCATCATAAAATCTTTGCCCATGTCTATATCGTGAATGGTATTGCCTAGATTTTCTTCTAGAGTTTTTATAGTTTTGGGTTTTATATTTAAATCTTTAATCCATCTTGAGTTAATTTTTGTATAAGGTATAAAGAAGGGGTCCAGTTTCAATTTTCTACATATGGCTAGTCAGTTCTCCTACCATCATTTATTAAATAAGGAATCCTTTCCCGATTGCTTATTTTTGTCAGGTTTGTTGAAGATAAGATGGTGATCTTATTATAATAATAATAAGACCATAATAAGACCACAGTGGATGTGTGGTCTTATTTCTGAGTTCTCTATTCTGTTCCATTGGCCTATGTGTCTGTTTTTGTAGCAGTACCATGCTGTTTTGGTTACTGTAGCCTTGTAGGGTAGTTTGAAATCAGGTAACATGATGCCTCCAGCTTTGTTCTTTTGCTAAAGATTGTCTTGATTATTCAGGTTCTTTTTTTTTGATTCCATATGAATTTTAAATAGTTCTTTTCTCTAATTGTGTGAAGAATAACAATGGTAGTTTGATGGGAATAGCATTGAATCCGGAAATAACTTTACCCATTATGGCCCTTGTTACAATACTGATTCTTCCTCTCCATCAGCACGGAATGGTTTACCATTTGTTTGTGTCCTCTCTGACTTCCTTGAGCAGTGGTTTGCAGTTTTCTTTGACGACATTCTTAACTTCCCTTGTTAGCTGTATTCTTAAGTATTTTATTCTCCATGTAGCAACTGTGAATGGGAGTTAATTCAGGATTTGGCTCTCTGCTTGACGTATAGGAATGCTAGCAATTTTTGGTGTATAAGAATTTTGTTAGTTTATGGGGATGCTATCAATTTTTTGCATGTTGATTTTGTAGTCTGAGATTTTGCTGAAGTTGCTTATTAGCTTAAGAAGTTTCTGGGCTGAGACAATGGGATTTTTTAAATATACGATCATGTCACCTGCAAACAAAG
This sequence comes from Rhinopithecus bieti, assembly GCF_001698545.2. Classification (NCBI taxonomy): domain Eukaryota; kingdom Metazoa; phylum Chordata; class Mammalia; order Primates; family Cercopithecidae; genus Rhinopithecus; species Rhinopithecus bieti. The sequence continues at coordinate 1,367,215 of NW_016813124.1, forward strand.
ACAATTTGACTTCCTCTCTTCCTATTTGAATACACTTTATTTCTTCCACTTGCCTGATTGCCCTGGACAGAACTTCCAATACTATGTTGAATAGGAGCGGTGAGAAAGGGTATCCTTGTCTTGTGCTCATTTTCAAGGGGAATACGTCCAGATTTTGCCCAGTCAGTATGATACTGGTTGTGGGTTTGTCATATATGACTCTTATTATTTTGACATATGTTCCTTCAATATCTACTTAATTGAGAGTTTTTAACATGAAGGGATGTCAAATTTTATAGAAGGCCTTTTCTGCATCTATTGAGATAATCATGTGGTTTTAATAACCAGAATAGCCAGTTTAGACAGGAATATAACTAACCTGATGGAGCTAAAAAACACAACATGAGAACTTCCCAATGTAATCACAAATATCAAGAGCAAAATAGTCCAAGTGGAAGAAAGAACCTCAGAGCTTGGATACTATCTTTCTGAAATAAGACAGGTACACAAAAACAGAGAAAAAAGAATGAAAAGCAATGAAGAAAACCTGTGAGAAATATGGGATTATGTAAAAAGCCTGAACCTACAACTTTTTGGGGTACCTGAAAGAGACAGGGAGAATAGGACCAACTTGGAAATCACACATCAAGGTATCACTCAGGAGAACTTCCCCAACCTAGCAAAACAGACCAACATTCAAATTCAAGAAGTCCAGAGAAGCCCTGTAAGATACTTCACAAGAAGATCGACCACAGGGCACATAATCATCAGATTCTCCAAAGTCAAAATGAAAGAAAAAATGTTAAGGGCAGTCAGAGAGAGAGGTCAGGTGACCTATAAAGGGAATCCCATCAGATTAACAGTGGGCCTCTTAGAAGAAATCGTACAAGCCAGGAAAGATTGGAGGCCTATTTTCAACACTATTAAAGAAAAGAATGTCCAGCATAGAATTTCATATCTGGCCAAACTAAGCTTTGTAAGTGAAGGAGAAATAAGATCCTTTCCAGACAAGCAAATGCTGAGGGAATTCGTCGCCACCAGGTCTGCTTTACAAGATCTCCTGAAGGGAGCACTAAATATGGAAAGGAAAAACTGTTATCAGCCACTACAAAAACACATTGAAGTACATAGACCAGTGACATTATGAAACAACCACATGAACAAGTCTGCAAAATAACCAGCTAGCATCATGATGACAGGATCAAATTCACACATAGCAATATTAACCTTAAATGTAAGTGGGCCAAAATCCCCAATTAAAAGACATAGAATTGCAAGCTGGATAGAGTCAAGACCCATATATATGCAGTCTTGAAGAGATCTGTCTCATGTGCAAAGACATACATAGGCTCAAAATAAAGGGATTAAGGAAAATTTACCAAGCAAACAAAAACAGCAAAAAAGTAAGTGTCAGAATTCTAGTTTTGGACAAAATGAATTTAAACCAACAAAGATAAAAAAAGTCAAAGAAATACATGACAAAATGGTAAAGGGTTTAATTCAATAGAAGAGCTAACTATCCTAAATACATATGTACCTATTGTAGGATCACCCAAAGCAATTTCCTGGAGATCTATAAAGAGACTTAGACTCCCACACAATAATAGTGGGAGACTTTAACACCCCACTGACAATATTAGACAGCTCATTGAGACAGAAAATTAACAAAGATATTCAGGACCTGAATTCAGCTCTGGATCAAGTGGACCCGATAGATATCTAAAGAACTCTCCACACAAAAACAATAAAATATAAATTCTTCTCATCGCCTCATGGAAGTTACTCTAAAACTTATCATATGATAGGAAATAAAACACTCCTCCACAAATGCAAAAAAAATTAAATTATAGTTTTTCAGACCACAGTGCAATCAAATTAGAGCTCAAGATTAAGAAATTCACTCAAAATCATACAACTACCTGGAAATTGAACAGCCTGCTCCGGAATAACTACTAGGTAAATAATACAATTAAGGCAGAAATCAAGAGGTTCTTTGAAACTAATGAGAACAAAGAGACAGAATCCCTGGGATGCAGCTAAAGCAGTTAAGAGGGAAATTTATAACACTAAATGCCCGCATCAAAAATCTAGAAAGATCTCAAGTAAACAACTTAACATCCCAACTAAAAAAATAAAAATCTAGAGAACCAAGAGCAAACAAACCCCAAAGCTAGCAGAAGACAAGAAATAACTAAGGTCAGAGCTGAATGGAAGGAGATAGAGACACAAAAAACCCTTCAAAAAATCAATGAATCCATTATTTTATTTAAAAAAAAAATAAAATAAATATACCACTAGCTAGATTAATAAAGAACAAAAAAGAGAAGACTCAAATAGACACAATCAAAATGATGAGGGGATATCACTACTGACCCCACAAAATACAAATAACTATCCAATTAACAAAGATATTCAGGACCTGAATTCAGCTCAGGATCAAGCAGACCTGATAGATACCTACAGAACTCTCCACACAAAAACAACAGAATATAAATTCTTCTCATCACCTCATGGAAGTTACTCTAAAATTTATCATATAATAGGAAAAAAAATGTAGAGAACCAAGAGCAAACAAACCCCTATAAACACCTCTATGCACATAAACTAGAAAATCTAGTAGAATTAGCAAAATTCCTGGACACATACACCCTCCCAAGACTGAACAGGAAGAAATTGAATCCCTGAATAGACCAATAATGAGTTTTGAAATTGAGACAGTGATAAATAGCCTACCAACCAAGGAAAAAAAAACAAAAACAAAACAAAACCCAAGACCAGATGGATTTATAGCTGCATTCTACCAGAGGTACAAAGAGGAGCTTGTACCATTTCTACTGAAAGTATTTCAAACATTTCAAAAGGAGGGACTCCTCCCTAAGTCATTTTCTGAGGCCAGCATTATCCTGATACCAAAACCTGGGGGAGTTACAACAAGAACAAAACGTCGGGCCAATATCCCTGATGAACACAGATGCAAAAATCCTCAATGAAATACTGGCAGACAAAATCCAGCAGTAAGCAGTACATCATAAATCTAATTCACCATGATCAAGTTGACTGCCCATACTTTGATCTTAGACTTCCTAGCCTCCAGAACTGTGAAAAAAATATTTTTTGCTGTTTATAAGCTACTCAATTTATGGTATTTTGTTACAGCATTCTAAATGGATTAAGGCACAGGCCAGAGCCTAACAAGCTCACAATACCAGAAACTAAGTCTAGTTAAAGAAGTATGTCTCAAGAAAATGTGGATGTACCTTTGGCATATGTAGTAGACTGTAATCATCTCTATACAGCTTTGGGAAAATAAGCTTCAGGAAAATTCAGTTGAATTCAAAATTCAATTTTAATTTTTTGGAATGTGAATCACCATTTAATTTATCTAATTTTCACATTATTTCTTGCTTTTTTATTGCATCTTCTAGCACCAACAAGAAAAATAAGCTTGTGAACATTCAACAGAGATCTTCTCTACTATTCTCTTTAGAATGATGCATCTTGATTTTATGTTTAAAGATTCTAAAGAGATATTTGAATACAGTGTAAATTTAAAGACTTCTTGTGTTTGATATAAAAAACAAGAAATGTTTCTATGAATCCCAGGTGACTATCTTCATATATGATATTTGGATTTTATATTTTAAAAATCCAGGGAAAAGGAAAATACATTGGCACTAATATTAGCAACATGATTATATCGTGACTTAAAGCTGAACGTTGGCTGAAGTCTCACTACAGAGAATGCCAATAATCAAATTCAGTAGTTAAGGTTTTTTTATGCCATCCAAATAGGATATTCAATAACAGTGATTCTAATACACAGAGTCCCAGCTCCAGAGTGTCTGATTCTGTAAGTCTTGGGTGAGGCTAGAGAATATGTATTTCTAACTAGTTTCCAGAAGACATTGATGCTGCTGGTCTGGTGTCAAAATTTAAGAAATGCTACTCAAATATATATGCAATATCCCCTTTGTGAAATTTTTTCAGCTTCTTTAAAGACTTCACAAAGATCTAAACTACTTCTCCTGCCTGATATACTGGCATCACTTGGCCCTTATATGCCATTAATACTAAGCTAGGAACCTCACAATAATAATTTGGCTTCTGTTACTGCTGTGAAAAATGTCATCTTTTGTCTCTGACCCAGGAGTCTCATGTCTTTTGCCAGTATTCATTAAACTGTGAATTTGCAAGTAGGGTAAAAATCTCTGATCAGTCACAATTATTAATAATAGATATTAAAATATAAAGTCAATTTCAGGAATTGACATATTTAAAGCATGGCAAGACACAGTTTTCCTGGTGTACTGTAACACGGACATTTAAAAAGGGCTACAGCACTTTCTTTTAATCGGAAGACCTGAATAGTTTCTTCTCTTCAGAACTTCTCAGCTTTCAGTTTAAGTTGGATTGTTAGAGGTCATAACTTTTATTAAATATCAAAAAAAAAAAAAAAGGAAATGTGTAAGTCTGGTTTCAACTGAGCAAGAAAAATATATGTGCTAGTTCTGACTTTTCTTAGAGGCAAACTTTCATTCATTTTAGGCTTGTCTCTATACACAAACAGCAATAAAAATAGATCAGAATGATTTAAATAATCTCGACATACAGAAAGGCATATCCAAGAGAGATCATTGCTGGTCTTTGAGATAAACTCAGCACACAACATGTGGATTAGTATCTATCAAGCTTTAGAGGAGGACTGGTATAATATATTTATTTTTCTTTTTTGAAGTAAACAAACCATTTGAAGCTAAAAAAAAATGATCAGTCTCATTTCTTCTCCATTCTTATACTTCCACGGTACATTCTAATTAGAAAGAAGACAAAACTCTTAAAATTTTTTTCTTACCTTCAATCTTTATGTTCTTCTCACTGACCATTCATAACAGCCAGCTTGATCAGCAGAAAATGTTGTAGTTGACAAATAAAAATGGTTAGACATATTTTCTTCATTATTCCCTCACTGATCCCACCCCCTTTTCACTTCTTCATTATGAGTGATCACTAGAGAATCAAGTTATTAACTCATGTTTAAATATCCTTCTTGTGCTGCTGTCTTGCCTGATATTTAAGAAAAGTTTAACTTTGCTGATTGTTGGGGTTTTCATTTTACATTGACACTAATTTTTCCTTTTTTTTTTTTTTTATTTTTTTTTGGGAGAGGGTTTCTTCCCTGGGTCCACCCAGGGCTGGGAGTGCAGTGGCGCGATCTCGGCTACACTGCAAGCTCCGCCTCCCGGGGTTCCCGCCCCGGGGGTGGTTCTCCCACCCTGCCAGCCTCCGGAAGTAGGCTGGCGTACTTCAGGCGGCCCGCCACCTGCGCCCCCGCAGTTTTTTTTTTGTATTTTTAGTAGAGAACCGGGGTTTCCCCACCGCTTGGTTAGCCAAGGGAGGGTCTCCGATTCTCCGACCTTCGGTGACCGGCCCGCCTCGGGGCATTCCCCAAAAGGTGGCCCTGGGGATTACCAGGGATTTGGACCACCGCGGCCCGCGACCACTAATGTTTCATCTAAAATATAAACTTTTTATCCTTAGAAATTTTTTGGATATATTCACCTCCACCAAAAGATAAATGCTTTGGTCAATTAGTATTACAAATACACAGGTATTAGGGCATTTCTAAAAATGAGGAGTATAGAAATTTAGTTTTATAGATAAATCATTTTCTTTGAACATGGAAACCCCTTTCCAGGGAAATAAAGGACTACTATTCTTTAAACCAGGCTGTTGATTTTCTCATGGGCAGTAGAAAATAAAAATATATTATATAAAGTGTATTAAAAAAATAGTTTTTTGTGGGCTACCTGGTCATAACCTTACCAATTTAAAGTTCCGTTGTAGCTTCAATTTTGATTTGATAATTTTACAAATATGGTCTTTCTTTTTTAATTTAAAATGTAATTGAGTTTCCCCCTCAGTTTATCAGAAAGTTCTCTGTTTATCCAAAAGTTAAAAGGCAATCCTTTAAAATATATAACTAAAATATAATTTCCCCTTTTTTTTGTTTAAATATTAATTAAATTGATGGTACATTTGAAGGTGCTACAAAATTTGGCACACATTTCCTTGTTGTGTGGTGGGTCTTTGGAAGATAAATAATCAAAATCTTAGCCTACATTTCTATTTTCAGGGTTAGAACTTCAATAGACATTACATGGCCCACACATCTCTTACCTCAATCCAATCTGCTTCCCCTTTCAATACCAATTTCTCTTTACCTTAAACTCTATCTGCTTCACTTTTTCTTGGCATCTTATTTCTAAGACTCCTTCCGTAGGATTTCAATATATTCTTAGGAGTTATCTAGGCTCACATCTTAGAACCCTTTTTAATCGTTTTCCTGTAGTTTCAGTGATGAGAACAAGGAAAAGAGATTGGCAAATAAGTTTCCATCTAGAATGAATGAGGTTGGAGAAAATTCTAGACTTTATTTGTTCCTATTAATGCTATGATGCAAACCATTACATGTCTACCAATATGGTCGTGTAAATTTGCATGCTTAATGATTCTGTTGCTTCAAGTTGATAAATATTCCACGGTAAATTGTTTGTTTGCTTTATAATAGAATTATTACCAGGCAGGATAAGAGCCTCTAGGGCAATAATTACTTCACAGTAAGGGGCATCTACATCTGAAATTGCTCTGCATCTGGCCTCTAAATCATCTGTACACAAGGTAGTACTCCCAGCCAAAAACAGCAAGAAAGGCAAGGCCTATTTATCTGTATGCAGGTCACAACATATTTAGAATATCTATAATTTACCCATATTTTTCAAACAGAAAGCCTAGGAACACCATGCCAGTTTTGTTAGTTCAAAAATGGAATAAAATTTATGAATCTGAGGCTTCACTAGAAAATCAAGGTGCTAGCTATTATAACCACAAGTAAATGTTACTATTTCTAGAATTTTCTAGTAAAAGGTAGACTATTAACAAAAATGTATAAAGATAAGAGATAATCCATACTTTTGTGTACCATATTCTAGGTACCCAGTTATGTGCAATATATTACATTTTACAATTCTAAAATAATTCATTACTTTTTACTACAGTAAAATACACATCACATGAAATTTACTCCTGTATCATTTTAAGCATACAGTTTAGTAGTATTAAATATGATCATACAGTTGTGTAATCATCACCACCATCCAGCTCCATAACTCTTTCATCTTCTAAAACAAAAATTCTGTACCCGTTAATAATTATCTACTTCCTCTTCTCCGACTACTCCTCACGAGTACTATTCTACTTTCTGTATCTATGATTTTGATTTCTCTCAACTGCCTCATATAAGTGAAATCATAAAATATTTATCTTTCTGTGAGTGGGTTATTTCACTGAGCATCATGTCCAAGATTCATCCATGTTGTAGCATATGTCAGAATTTCCTTCCTTTTTAAGGCTGAAAAAATATTCCATTTTGCTTATGCATTGATCCCTTGATGGACACATGAATTGCTTCCACATTTTAGCTATTGTGGGTACCACTGCTATGAACATGGGTGTACAAATATCTCTTTGTGACCCTGCTTTCAATTATTTGGGGTATATATGCAGAAGTAAAGTTTTTGCATTATATCATAGTTTGTATCATATGGTCAAAAACCTTTAATTTTTTGAGAAACCCTCATACTGTTCACCACAGTAGTTCATCCTTTTACATTTCCACCAACAGTGAGCAAGGTTTCCAATTGCTCCATATCCTTTCCAACACTTGTTATTTCCTGTGTTTTTTATAGTAGCCCTCCTCACATATTATATTTTATACTTACTTCACATCTATAAGATAGAGGGGATTGTTCTAAATTTATAGATGAAAAAAACTTAGGTTACAAGAAGTGAGGAAACTTGCTAAAACTCACAACTAGTAGGTTGCCTCTATGTAAATAAACTTTATTTTCTGATACTGAAGTCTGCTCTCCTAATGACTGGAATATTTAACTATATCTTAAAATATGTATGAATTTTATATCTATTCCAACATCTGAAATATTGCTCATGAAAGGTAAACAAACATCTAACAGATTTGACTCCATTTTAAGATTCTGGAGTTATTTGCTGCTACTCAAGGAGATGTGGCTGTCACAGAACCAGGCCACAGTGTTTTATTCACTAATGTGTTAGTGCCTTTGCAGAAGCCACCAGAAAGACAGACTTTACATGCTATATTTCAGGTAGCATTCTCAAGTGGCCAGGAACCCTTTCATTTTTCTACCTCATATCATCCTCTTTTGTTTTCTGCTTAGCTCTCACCAATATATGAAATTATTTTATGTACTGAATTATATTTTATTCTCTGTGTGCCTCCCCTTAAACGTAAGCACCATGCAAATAAAGTTCTTGCGGGTGTTGTTCTCAACCAAAACCTCAGAGTTTAGAATAGTGCTGAAACTACAGTAGGCACTGCAAAAATATCTGTGGAATGGATGGATAAAATAAAGAATAAGTGAAAGTAAGAAACATTTCTTAGAGGAGCTATAAAGAATAGCAAGGAATTATTTCCAGGACCTATGGGCTATATGTGAACTTTCTCTTACTGTTTGAGAAACTCCAGTACTAAGTGTTGTTGATGTCATTTGAGAACATACTTGAAACAACCCAACAAAGGCCAGAGGTGCTACTAAATAATCACTAAGGTCAGCTTATTTAGAGAGGATGGGAAATAATCTAAGGAAATGCCATTGAGAAAAAAAAAAAAGTTATTTAATAGGTGGAAAGAGACTAAACAGTCAAAATACTGGCAAAATTGTAAATCTGCAAGAGAGTTTCTCTCTCTAACCACTGAAACTTTATAGCACAGAAGGCATGTTTACCAAAAGTAAATCTGGATTTATTGAATTAATTTTTACGTAATAAATAATTTGAAGATGGTGTCAGATTTGAAGGACAATTGTAAGAAGAGACAAAATATGCAGATTGGTGATTACCCTTCAAGGAACAACAATCTCATGGCTAACCAGACAATGAGCTAACTTCTTGGAAAGTAAGACTAAGATGTGAAAGAGATTCCCCCAGGATAGGAAACAAAAATTCATTAACCTTTTACTCTGTTGGGCTGAAACACCTGAGAATAATATTGCAGCTAGAAAAACCTAGACTCTGTCACTTGATTTTCAAGTATTAGGTATAAAACTGAAGGGCATGGAGTCCAGGTGGTGTTTTCATCTTTTTTTTCTCATTTGAAGGTCATACCTTTGGAAAAGAAAAGAGGATATAAGAAATGAACAGCTGGTTGCTTAAATGGCATCAAAGAACAGGATTTGGGTTTTTTAGACCATGATTACGTTAATAAAGCCTCTAATGCCTGCAGAGAAAAAGTACATCTCATGGGTCTACAGAGATCACATTTTTCAGTATAATCACTAACATAATCAAGAAGATTCTAAAATCTGAAGAAGGAAATGGATGCCACAAGGAAAGGGCAATAATAAATTTTATGGTGGGTATCAAGTGAAAATACAGAAAAGAAAAAAAAATGGTACAGATACATACTATTTATTAGTAAAAACCAGAAAGTGAATTTAGAATCAAATTAATTTTCTTTTATTTCTGTATAACAATGCTGAGATTAAGGATGATAAGATTAATATGAAATCTTAACATGAAGAAGGCAAATATGAAATGAGGCATAGATCTAAATTGTTACTGGCATCTGGTTGGTAGAGGCCAGAGATACTGCTAAACATCTTATAATGCACAAGACTGCCCACCACAACAATTATCCAGCATAAAATTTTGATGGAGTCCCTGTTAGGAAACCCTGCTCTAGTTAATGACATAGCTCCATGAATATATGAGATTATAAAACACACAGACACACAAATTACTGAGAAAAAAAGAGAACACATTGAAATGAGCTATCATGACTACATGTGAACCTCCCTGTTGCATTTGGAATGTTTGTAGTTTAACGAGACCCAGACTTCAGCAAGCCTGATAGGTAGTTCTGTTTCAGCCACTTTTATACCATTGAAGTGAAAGTAGCTTTGGTAATTATGAGCTAGAGTTTTTTTATGTCTCATTTCATATACATGTATATATTTACCTGTAAAATGCAGATAAAATAATATCTGCCTCATAGTATTTTTTTGTGAGTAATAAGTGCAATAATATAATCAGTGCACTTAAAAAATTCTTATAATATTAAGTGTATGGCAAATATCTTATTTACCATTATTCATTTGCTTGTTCTCATTTTCCTCACCTATAAATTAAGGGTACTTGAGAGGATGGTCTCCAAAATAAGATTTAGGAATTGAACTTCTCTTTGTCTTTTAAATCTTAACAAAATTTAATAAGAAATTTGAAAGGTAAAGAAAACCTATAAAAGTGACCTATTAAAAGATCCTATTCACAATAGAGACATGAACTACATAAACTGGTAATATACTAAATTATAAAATACATAAGTTCTGGAAATAATTTTCAAAAGATCAAAAGAACTTTTATATTTTTCACTCAGTGTGAACACAAGAAAACATAAACTTGCCATTTGGGAAAGATAAAAGAGGGGAAAGTGGAATTATGCAATTTCTACTCCGAGTTAACTTAAAAAAAAAATTGAACATGCTTAAGAGGCTTATTGAACTGAGATAAAACTAGAATCAGTGTTTGATTTGCTGAGCTGAAATGTGACGGCCAAGGGCATTGAAAACCAAAATAGAAGACAAAATGCTAAGCAAGAACTAGGTTGCATTCAAATGCCTTATCTCTAGCCCTAAACAATGAGTGAGTTTGAAGTTACTAAGTAGCATTTCATAAGTATTTAGAGTGCAATTATGAAAAATGACTAAAGAAAAAAAAGACCTGAAAAGTATTCTGATATTTTTAAAAGAGGAAATTAACAGGTAGATTCCAGTAACTAGACTAGTTTTTCCAAACTGTCAGAATTTCAGTCATTTCTGCATACTGTTAGTATTTGTTTTAAAAAGGACATTTTGATTATTTCTATAAATGGAAACCAAGTATCACTTACTACTAATAGAACTATTATGATGCATGTAATGAATACAGAATCGTTTTGTAAAATTCTAAATGCTCCTGCTTGCCAAACCTTTGAATCTGAGACCTTTTTCCACACACACACACAAAAGTAGGAGTATTAGCAAGTGTTACTAAAAAAATGTTAAATGAATAGCAATACCAAACTGGACATCTTTCTAGATGAAATTAAATTTTAAAATTAAAAGTATGATTTTATATAATTCAATTAACATAATGTAATTATTCAATTAATAATCATTTAAGTCAGTATACCACATTAAATAATTTGAATTTTAGCTAAATTCAACTTTAGCCACCAGTAGTATAATTTTACTTGGACAAATGTGCCCTTAGAAACTACCATTATCACCTGTGGAGCTTTACAAATACACTGACGCTCAGGCCCCACTAGTGGAGATTGATTCAGTTGATCTGGGAAAAGAATTGACATTGTTATGGTTTCAAAACTCCCAGTGATTCTAATGTACAACCAAGACTGAGAACCCTAATCTAGAACAACAGACTAAATAGAAAAGATTATTTAGCAAGTAGTCTATGCACATTTAGAAAACTATTTAATATAGAAAATCTGTTCAACTTCATTTCATTTTCTGATACAATTTGTAGATTGATAATAATCAAGGCAAGATCACAGGTCGCATACCGCTTTCAGCAAGGCAAATCCTGAGTGTATTGCAGAAAGATTTAAAGTAAATGAGTGCCACATCATGATAAAATTAGTTTGATTTATATCTAATTAAACTAATCTCCAAAGTGTATCTGAAGGTACGTGTGTGTCCTATATTGTCCAAACTTCCATTTTGACAGTTGAAGAGTATCAAGAGTGTGACTAGGAGGTGACATGTTAGGACAAACATATATCTGGAATGACAAAAGTCTACTTTAAAATTGCCCTTCATACTGGCGTGCTAATGGTAATGTTTACAGGAGAGAAAAAAAGCTGATTTCTGAATTTTGTGTTAAACATTTGTTTATGAAAGTATAAGACAATAATTTAGTGGATAGCAATTTGTATGCTAAAATATATACGAATTTAGCAGTTTGTATGTTCACTATGAACCATTAGAATGACATGGCTATTAAACAAATAAAAACAAAATAAAAACAGAACAGTCCTCTCTAATGTAAGTTTAGCTTCTGCAAAAAAAGAGTTGTCATCATTATAGAATGTGTAATACTCTTACTCAGAGTCATGCTGGTCTTGGAATTCTATATTCTATTACAGATGCCATTTTTTTTTAAAGGAATGTTAAATAAGAGTTTACACAAAGAATTAATAGGATAAAGAAGGATTTTGAAGTGTGAAGATTTTTTAAAAAATGATTTAATGAGCTAGATATTTTAAAGTTAAAAAATAATCTATGTGAGGATCCCAAGACAGTTTTCAAGTACAATCACCTACACATACTTGGAGGGCTCCTGTGCTAGGGTGAATTTTTCATAGATATTTGTGTGGATGTAAATTGAACCTATTGTTGCCTAAAATCTGATCTCGAGTCAAGCCTCAAATTGTTCACTTTAATGGCCTGTTCTTATGGAAAGGGCCTCTATTACAACTGGAAGGCTTCAACCAAAGGAAGAGTGACTTCTTCCAGGAAGTAGGTTAGGTTTGTTGCTGGCAGTATAGCAAGCATTTGGACAAGTTTCCTATTAGCTTCCTTACATGTCTAACATTTTTTTTACACAAGGTCCAGTGAGACAAGCAATTTGTTTAAGATTATGAAACTACTTAACATCAGAAATGAATGACAAGTAGAGGTTTCTAGTTCTCTTCCAAGATGTCCAGTTGGTCTTTCTTGAACAAAAATTTATATAAGCCAATTGATATATTTATCACCAATCTCCTTCTATGTTCTATTTCAAATGGCCATGGAGATGATGAAGAAGGTAGGTATTTTCTGGCTTATGATGAAATTTGATGTATCATCAATTTTCAAATCATTAGTAATTCAATATTAACTACTGAACGTCAACTAGAAGTCATGTACTCATTTATATAGAGTAAAATGTACATCTTTTTTTTCTTTTTTTTATTATTATACTTTAAGTTCTAGGGTACATGTGCACAACATGCAGGTTTGTTACATATATATATATGTGCCATGTTGGTGTGCTGCACCCTTTAACTCATCATTTACATTAGGTATATCTCCTAATGCTATCCCTCCCTCTCTCCCTACTCCCCACAATAAGCCCCGGTGTGTGATGTTCCCCTTCCTGTGTCCAAGTGATCTCATTGTTCAATTCCTACCTATGAGTGAGAACATGCGGTGCTTAGTTTTCTGTTCTTGTGACAGTTTGCTAAGAATGGTGGTTTCCAGCTGCATTCATGTCCCTGCAAAGGACATGAACTCATCCTTTTTTATGGCTGCATAGTATCCCATGGTGTATATGATTTTCTTAATCCAGTCTGTCACTGATGGACATTTGGGTTGATTTCAAGTACTTGCTATTGTGAATAGTGCTGCAATAAACATATCTGAGCATGTGTCTTCATAGCAGCATGATTTATAATCCTTTGGGTATATCCCCAGTAATGGGATGGCTGGGTCAAATGGTATTCCTAGTTCTAGTTCCTTGAGGAATTGCCACACTGTTTTCCACAATGGTTGAACTAGTTTACAGTCCCACCAACAGTGTAAAAGTGTTCCTATTTCTCCACATCCTCTCCAACACCTGTTGTTTCCTGATTTTTTAATGATTGCCATTCTAACTGGTGTGAGATGGTATCTCATTGTGGTTTTGATTTGCATTTCTCTGATGGCGAGTGATGATGAGCATTTTTTCATGTGTCTGTTGGCTGTATGA
>NW_016813124.1:1382885-1392268 GCF_001698545.2 Rhinopithecus bieti
TAGTCTGATGGGCTTCCCTTTGTGGGTAACCCGACTTTTCTCTCTGGCTGCCCTTAAGATTTTTTCCTTCATTTCAACTTTGGTGAATCTGGCAATTATGTGTCTTGGAGTTGCTCTTCTCGAGGAGTATCTTTGTGGCCTTCTCTGTATTTCCTGAATTTGAATGTTGGCCTGCCTTACTAGGTTGGGGAAGTTCTCCTGGATGATATCCTGCAGTGTTTTCCAACTTGGTTCCATTTTCCCCATCACTTTCAGGCACACCAATCAGATGTAGATTTGGTCTTTTCACATAATCTTGTATTTCTTGGAGGTTTTGTTCATTTCTTTTTGTTATTTTTTCTCTACACTTATCTTCTCTCTTCATTTCATTCATTTAACCTTCAATCACTGATATTCTTTCCTCCAGTTTATTGAGTCGGTTACTGAAGCTTGTGCATTTGTCACATAGTTCTTGTGTCATGGTTTTCATCTCTGTCAGTTCTTTTATGGCCTTCTCTGCATTGATTATTCTAGTTATCCATTCATCCATTCTTTTTCCAAGGTTTTTAGTTTCTTTGCGTTGGGTACATAGTTCCTCCTTTAGCTCTGAGAAGTTTGATCTACTGAAGCCTTCTTCTCTCAACTCCTCAAAGTCATTCTCTGTCCAGCTTTGTTCCATTGCTGTCGATGAGCGGCATTCCTTTGGAGCGGGAGATGAGCTCTGATTTTTTTAATTTCCAGCTTTTCTGCATTGCTTTTCCCCATCTTTGTGGTTTTATCTGCCTTTGGTCTTTGAAGATGGTGATGTACTGATGGGGTTTTGGTGTGGGTATCCTTTAGGTTTGTTAGTTTTCCTTCTAACAGTCAGGATCCTCAGCTGCAGGCCTGTTGGAGTTTGCTTGAGGTCCACTCCAGACCCTGTTTGCCTGGGTATCAGCAGCAGAGGCTGCAGAAGATAGAATATTGCTGAACAGCAAATATTGCTGTCTGATTCTTGCTCTGGAAGCTTCGTCTCAGAGGTGTACCCCGCCGTGTGAGGTGTGAGGTGTCAGTCTGCACCTAGTGGGGGATGTCTCCCAGTTAGGCTACTCAGGGATCAGGGACCCACTTTAGCAGGCAGTCTGTCCATTCTCAGATCTCAGCCTCCGTGCTGGGAGAAGCAGTGCTCTCTTCAAAGCTGTCAGACAGGGGCATTTACATCTGCAGAGGTTTCTGCTGCTTTTTGTTTAGCTATGCCCTGTCGCCAGAGGTGGAGTCTACAAAGGCAGGCAGGTCTCCTTGAGCTGCAGTGGGCTCCACCCAATTCGAGCTTCCCAGCAGCTTTGTTTACTTACTTAAGCCTCAGTAATGGCGGGCACCCCTCCCCCTGCCTCGCTACCACCTTGCAGTTAGATCTCAGACTGCTGCGCCAGCAATGAGGGAGGCTCCATGTACGTGGGACCCTCCAGGCCAGGTGTGGGATATAATCTCCTGGTGTACCTTTTGCTAAGTCCCTTGGTAAAGTGCAGTATTAGTGTGGGAATTACCCAATTTCCAGGTGTTGTCTCAGTTTCCCTTGGCTAGGAAAAGGAATTCCCTTCCACCTTGCGCTTCCCAGGTGAGGGGGTGCCTCGCCCTGCTTCACTTCTCACTGGTAGGGCTGCACCCACTGACCAGCACCGAGTATCTGACACGCCCAGTGAGACAAACCTGGTACCTCAGTTGAAAATGCAGAAATCACCTGTCTTCTGTGTCGCTCATGCTGGGAGCTGGAGGCTGGAGTTGTTCCTATTCGGCCATCTTGGGCACACCCAAATGTACATCTTATAAAACAATCTATATTTAATAGCTGTGAGGTTTTTTTTTTTTTTTTTTTGAGGCGGAGTCTCGCTCTGTCGCCCAGGCTGGTGGGCAGTGGTGTGATCTTGGCTCACTACAAGCTCCGCCTCCCTGGTTCACACCATTCTCCTGCCTCAGTCTCCCGAGTAGCTGGGAATACAGGTACCCACCACCACTCTCAGCTAATTTTTTGTATTTTTAGTACAGATGATGTTTCACTGTGTTAGCCAGGATGGTCTTGATTTCCTGACCTTGTGATCCACCTGCCTCAGCCTCCCAAAGTGCTGGGATTACAGACATAAGCCACTGCACCTGGGCGAGAATATTAAAGTTATTCAAATATATTAATATGTCACAAAATTAGCTTTAAAATTGTGACTTTAAGCAAATTTTCTTTCTTTGAATAAAGAAATACAAAATTGTTTGAAAATAAA
Organism: Rhinopithecus bieti; assembly: GCF_001698545.2. Classification (NCBI taxonomy): domain Eukaryota; kingdom Metazoa; phylum Chordata; class Mammalia; order Primates; family Cercopithecidae; genus Rhinopithecus; species Rhinopithecus bieti. The sequence continues at coordinate 1,385,117 of NW_016813124.1, forward strand.
TTCTTAATGACTTCCATTTAGTTTTGAAGTCTGTAAACATGCTGTGAAAGAGAAACAAGCTTTGGCATTTCTCTTCAAAGTATTCTTTGAATTATAGTTAACTATGTATAAATATTGCCCTAGTAAACTAAGCAGGAAATAAATGTTCTTTCCATGGCTCAGGACCTCCTGACCATAGTCAAATTGAATGAGTGAAAGATCTATGTCCCACATCAGATTTTAAATCGTCTAGCTCTCATAAAATACCTGAGATGTGATTATAAAACGAATTAACGATAATCTTTACTGAGGTGTCAGTTGCATATATTTAATTTTGCATGTTTTTAAAGGTTAATAAATCAGTGAAGAAAAATATATGCCAAAAGCTACAACAATTTTTACACTCAGTTAGATGTGTGTTTCCTTTTACTTTAATAAATACTCATTCAGCCAAAGTCTCTGCCAGTGAAAGTCTAAAGTTCTGCCAAGACCTTAAACAGAATAATAACATTTAAATATTTAACATTATTTTACTTATCAGTAGATGTTCATTATACATTAGTTAAATGAATGAATAAAAGAGCATGAACATTATGATAAGATACTCATATATATTCATAAAACAAAGTCCTGTGATTTTCAATCTTAGTTGTGTGACTGGGCATGCTACATTTTGTTCATATTTTCTCATCTGTAACATTAGAATATTAAATATAATACATACTGCATCAGAGTGTTGTGATAATTAAATAGAATAATGAATGTAATGTGTTTAAAATAGTCCTGGCACATAGAAAATCCTCCACAAACAGTAACTGCTGCTGTTGTTACTGCTACTATCATTGCCGCTAATTGTCATCCTTTCTTCTTCTGATGTCTCAAAGCATGGAGGAACGGGAAAAGAGTCTATAAAAACATATACAAGCTTAGTAAAGTGCCTCTCTTTGCTTTTTTACATTAAAATATAGAACATTTCATTCTGCTATCCATTTATACATACATGTTTTATGCACAAAACATAGGAATCCAAACGACTTAACAGACCTAGATGAGACCCTTGTAAAAATAGCATCAAGTCACACTAATCAAGTGTTTTCTCTATGGACAACATAGCCTGATCACTCAAGCTGTGCTCCTAAGGCAAAACTTCCCAAAGGCAATATTTAAAACATTACTTTTCAAGAATGTCTCATGAATGCTCCAAAATAAATACAAACAAATAAAACCCCAAAAAGTTTCAATGTCAAATAAATTTAGAAAACTGCACATATAAAAATATTCTTGAGAATCCTGTATTGTAGTGAGTATAATTGTATTTCAAGTTATCCAGAATTCCCTTCCTTTGGCAAATAGCACCTTGATCTCTTTCTGGTAGTTACTCATCCACTGTATGTGTAGTACTGGTAGAACTGCACATAAGAGGAGCCCTGTATACATAAAAGCAGACATAGGTAACTAAAGCAGTACAATTGAAGTCTATTTCCTCTGGGTTTGTATTAACCAGAGCGACCCAAGGGCTAAAATACTCAACCAAAGGCATTTGGAGGTCATGCATTTCATAGTGGTTCCCTGAAAGAATTTATTTATTTATTTTTAATTCTTACTATTCAAACCCTGACTTCTGTGTTTTCCAAGCTATTCTCTATTTTTCTTGTAAATTCTGTGAGCTACTAGATATACTTTAATTATATTCATCTTTTGCTTAATTTAGGCCGTGTCTTTACCTTGGTTGGAATCAAAGTAATCTAACTGATAAAGAGAAAAATAAATCAAAACAAAACAAATATACCTACAACCCAAAAACTAGTCAAGAAAGAACTACATATATTCTATATATTTCATATTTCTATTTATATCTACCTATAAAATTTTGGTTTTATGTTTTATCCACTATTTCTCAACCTGATTTGATCCAAAATTATTCTTTCCTGCTTCACCCTTTTGTCCCCTGAACATTTATTATCTGCAGTTGATATACTTTGAGCAAAGTGTTATGATGCGTTAATTGCAACCATGAAGAATAAGTTAAATTCGGACATTTGAGTCATTTCATAGCCCAACATTGCTTCTCTTACATTTATTTTCTCCACTTGCACATATCATCCCCCTTGCATCTAAATGATTGAATCGCATCTCTCAAGTATTGCAAACTCCACACCTACACAAGGAAACTCATTTTAAAGTGCGTTATTTGGGATTTTGAATAGGGATATAAAGAAGTGCCATTTTTCATTAAGTTTAAAAGGGAGATGGACGCTTACCTGGGTTACTAGATTTCCCCTTGCTTTCATCTGTATTGGCTGAAGGCAATTAATCAATAAGCAAGGACAAGGGGTGAAAACATATGGTCTTTGATATTTAATAAATGAGTTAGTGGAGTCCCTTGCTTAAGTATATAAATTAATAAGCATTAGGTCATATACTTAATGAGGAATTTCCCTTTTAAATCCTGAATGAATTATCGAAAAGACCATGGCATAAATTCAAAGGCATTTTCTGACCCTCTTGTATTCTGACTGGCATGAATTTTTAACAAGATGCTGTATATCTGGAAGTTCTATTAGAGATTGTTCATATGAAAACTGCACTTTTTTAAAAAAAACAAACTAGTGAAGCAAATAAAGTACCTCAGAGAGCAAGAGAATATTTAACTTGTGGTAGATTAATGTTTTGACTTACATTTTGCTCTAAAATGTTAACATAGGATGATATAGACTTTTATCTTTATTGATTTTTTCATATATGATTTAAAATTCTTCTACACTGTAGGATATAATGGAAATATAACTGCTAGTGTATCTTTTAAGGGTAAAATTATTGCTAAAAATAAGTTTTCAATGATCTTACATTGTATAATAGTACTTTATAAAATTTGTTATCTAAAATATGTCTTTCAAGATTTTAAAGTCAAAAGAAAATTATGCTAAAATGTGTTGCAAAATATCATATTTTTATATTAAAATATATTCCAATGGAAAAAATGTCAAAACTCTTGACATGGTCTCATGACACTTAATTTGAGTTCAATACCTTGTATCTCAACAAAGATATTTCAGGCCTTTTATTAACCCTGAGAGAAAAGTGGCTAACAGACAGCTACCTTTGCTCTGTAATCTTAGAACTTTGAGTAAGAAAGCAGAATTAGAATCTGTAAAGCAGCTGTGAATGAAGACTATTTACTCCCACAGTTCCTCAGAAGTCTTTCGATAGCCAGGTGTGTATATTTGTGTGTATATTTTCACCAGTTTTCCCCCAAAGAGTAAACTACAAGCAATGCAGCGCATTGCCCAAGAATCTAAGTTTATTCAATATAAAGATCATCCTTTTTTTTCCAATATATTTTCTTACCATGTTTTTGGGTTAAATAATATTTTGGAGTTAGTAATTGATATTGATAGTTTATTTTCTAATGTCCTTAATTAGCAAATATAAAAGTTGGCATCTCCAAATTTTTTTAACTCATTGGCAAAACCAGGGATTTAAAATTTTTATCCTATGAGATTCAGCAGATTTAACATTTTATAATTTTAACTATGGTTTAACTAAGTATAGCTGATATCAAATAAGATAAAATTTAGAAATATTTAAAATTAAATATTGTTATTTCTGTTGCAGCACTATTCACAATAGCAAAGACATGGAATTCACCTAAATGCCCATCAATGATAGACTGGATAAAGAAAATGTGATACATATACACCACGGAATACTGTACTGCCATAAAAAAGAATGAGATTATCTCCTTGGCAGGGACATGGATGGAACTGGAGGCCATTACCCTTAGCAAACTAACACAGAAACCTAAAACCAAATACCACATGTTCTGACTTATAAGTGGGAGCTAAATGATAACACATGGACACATAGCAGGGAACAACACACACTGGGGCCTTTCAGGAGATAGAAGGTGGGAGGAGGCAGAGGATCAGGAAAAGTAACTATTGGGTACTAGGCTTAATATCTGGGTGATGAAATAATCTGTACAACAAACCTCCATGAGACAAGTTTACCTATATAATAAACCTGCATCTGTACCCTTGAACTTAAAATAAAAGTTAAAAAATAAAATTAAATATTAAAGCATTTCTTTCAAACTCTAGACAGAAATAAGCTGTAATGATTTTAGAAAAAGTCTATTAATATGAAAAATTTCTAATAAATCGATTTTACAATGGCCAATGTTACTGACTTTCAACAAGAAAACATATCAGATTAATATTTGATTCTTACCTCATTCATCTCTGAACATCATGTGTAATAATAAATTTGCCTATATTTTCTTCCCAATAAATAAAAGTTATTTGGAAGGAACTTTAAAAATTTCTACTGAAGAATTGCACTGCTATACTTATAGTGCACACTTAAAGTGGTTTAAAAAATAAGGTCAATGTCATAGAATGAATCAATACTATTCAATCGTCATAGAAACAATTAGGATAATCTTTCCCGATATCAGCTATTACAAAATTCTGCTTGGGTCTCCAGTGCACTACTGGGAGTGGGTGATACAATGGCAAGTAGACGAACGTGATGGTTCACTGAAGAAATGCTACGAGGTTAAAGAATTACCTAAGTAATGTTTCTTACACTTAGGAATAAGAGTAGATCTTTGGGAAATAACTTCTTAAGGACTCCCACATTTAACATCAATTGTTTTATATTAACTGTATTCAAATATATGTAAAGCTAAAATTAATTATAAACTCATTCTTAGAGTTTTAAATAATTGTACAATCAAAATAAAATTACAAAATAAATATAAAATATCTAATATTCAAAATTGAAATACAATTACTATTAATGTACTATAGCAGATAATATTGTTTTGATGAAACCAAACAGCTGATTACACTGCAATGTGGTGCTGACCACTGTGAACTAGGTTCTTTTACAGTTGGAGGATTTAACTATAGATCATTATGCAAAACTCAATTTTTCCAATTCCACAACATTGATTGAACTAGTGAAAATTTGTGCGAGTACAATGAATTAGTTGTAATCTCCTTTTCTCTTTTTTGGGGGATGGAGGTATCTTCTATTTGTTGTCGATCTCAGTTATTTTGCTATTTGCCCTCCACAGCTACAGAAGAGCTACATTTGGCATGAGTAGGATCTTAAACCTAAATCCAAAGTATGACAGAAATCCTGTGCAGAACATTGCTTTTTGTTTTCAAGATTGTGGAGACACTTCCCTTTTAAACCTGAATATATTATGTTAACATAAAAATAAAAGAAAGTAATTAAAGAACACATAGTTCCAGAAAAATTTTAGTGTATCCACCTTGAAAATACATTTATATCTTTTCTTATATTATGAAGTCTGCTTTAGATATAAGTGTCTTTGCACTGAAATTTTCTGATAGACCTGAGGAAAAGTGGGGAACTATGACAAAAAATTTCAGAAGTCACGAAATGACAGCACTGACTGGGGCTTTGCGGTACCACTTAAGAAAAGTCACTAAAAACAAGAGAGAATAACAGAGAACACTTAAATTGTTTAAAACATTGGTATCCTAATCTATATTTCTCTATATTCAAAATCACACATACATGTATGCAAATAAACACATATATACTCATATGTATACATACATATACAGATATAAATAATATGCATGCATATATTTCTTTTAACTCTTATACTTGCTTGTAATGAATGGCCTAAGTGCTGAACACAAAAAAGAGACCTAGGAACTTATTTTGAAGAGGAATCAAATAACTGGCAACTGAAGAGACAGTGTATATCTGTGGCCAGTTTTGGAGGAAAAAATATATTATGTGGTGGCAACTGTGAATATGAAAAGTAAAACAACAAAACTGAAAAGAAAACAAGCATGCAAACAAAAACTAACAGATGAAACCACTATTGGGGATACATATACAAGGCACAAAGGGTAAAAAAAGATCCCTTTTTTTTCTGTTCTTCTCAATTCCAATTAGCTCATGAAATACAACCAGTGTGAATAATTTGGTGATTCTAGTAATGTTGGGATTCATTTACATGGGAGATAATTTCTCATGTTAATTTTTTTTCCAAAAATTTTCAACTTTTCATACATTCTCTTTCATATATTCTCTTACTTCATAATATAAGAATACTGTCTTCTTCAGTAGTATTATTATATTATGAATACTACTGAAGTATTATCAGTAGTATTATTAGATAAGAGAATGTATGAAAAGTTTTCATACATTTTACATACTACTTTTAAATTAAGTAGTCCAGAAGTACTACCTCTGGATCTAACTTAATTTAGTTCATCTATTTGCTTTATTATGGACCATTATTGTAATATTTTAACACTTTAACGAAGAGTGAAAATGAAGACCCCTTTTTTCTGTTTCTCCCAATTCTAATTAGCCCACTAAATGCAACCAGTGTGAGTAATTTGGTGATTCTTTCTAGTAATGTTAGTATTCATTTACACACGAGATAATTTCTCACATTATTTTTTGTTTTTCAAAAATGTTCAACCTTTTATACATTATCTTACTGACAATTCTTAGAAATGGCTAAATGTTTGGACTATTTCTGGCCATAATAGACAATTTTAACATATTTGGTCTTAACCTCCAGGTAACTCTCTACTTTTTCAGAGTTTCTTTTAATTAAACTTTTGGCTTTTATTTTTTCATTATTAATTTTGATATTTCTTATAGGTTTCCATTATACTTGATAAAATACTATGAAACATTTTTCAACCTTGCCACTTGTCACTGAATATCATGCTATCCACTATCAGAAAACATATTATTATATAGTTAAGTTGTCCAATTCTCCTTTTGTATTTTAGGTTTGATATCATTGTTGGAAATCTGTCCTATCCTCAATAATTGTAAAAATTGTCTAATTTGAAAATTTAATCACTTTATACGATTTAATACGTTTATATATTTTATTGATTTAGAATTCACTTTGTGCAATCTGAGACGCAGGGATATAGTTTTATTTTCTTTTAACATTGCTCTTTTCTTCAATTGTTCCCAAAGCAATTTAGTAAACAGTGTATTCTTTCACTTTTGATGTTAAAAGCTACATTAATAATTTATCAATTTCTATATTTACTTGGTGCTATTTCTGGACCTAATTAATTCAATTAATCTATTTGCTTTATTTTGGACCATTATTGTAATATTTATTTATTTATTTATTTATTTATTTATTTATTTATT
>NW_016813124.1:1395284-1423427 GCF_001698545.2 Rhinopithecus bieti
TGGCTGGATTTCTGCTCACTGCAAACTCCGCCTCCCGGGTTCACGCCATTCTCCTGCCTCAGCCTCCCGAGTAGCTGGGACTACAGGCGCCCGCCACCTCGCCTGGCTAGTTTTTTTGTATTTTTTTTAGTAGAGACGGGGTTTCACTGTATTAGACAGGATGGTCTCGATCTTCTGACCTCATGATCCGCCTGTCTCGGCCTCCCACAGTGCTGGGATTACAGGCTTGAGCCACCGCACCCGGCCCCATTATTGTAATATTTAATATATATAGGTTTTAAATGTAATTTTATGTCTAACAAAGCAATGTCTTCTTCAGTATTCTTTCTTATTAATGTCTCAACACTTTTTGCATATGTAGATGTACTAAGAAACCAAGAATCAGATGACTTTGAGTAGACTTGACTGCCTTCTGGAATTTTATAAACAATAAAATCATAAAGCATACATGGTTTTGTCACTGTATTTTTTATTCAGTATTTTTTTGATAGTCATGCATATATAATTGTATGTATCCATAGCTTATTCTTTTTATTGCTGAGAAATATTCTATTGAGTGAATATGTTACATTTTTGTACCACTTACCCTTGATGGACAATTGGGTTATATCCAGCTTTTTTGGCCCTTATGGATAAAGCTTCTATAAATATTTATGTGTAAGTCTTTATGGGTACGTATTTTTAGTTTGTTTCTCTTGGGGAAGAATCTAGAGGTGAAATGGGTGGACTGTACGTTAGCTGTGTGTTTAACTTTATATTTCAAGGGGTTTGCTAAAGTGAGTGTATGATTTTACATTCATATATACATTCATACAGTGTGCATGACAGTCCCAGTGGATGTACATCTTCACCAACACTTGGCATTGTCAGTTTTTAAAAATGTAGTTACTTTAATGGGTATGTAGGCATATTTATTATGTTTCAAATTTGCATTTTCTGCTGACTAATGGTTATGAGAATCTTAAAATCTTCAAAGTGCATATTTGCCACCCATATATCTTCCCTTGTAAAGTATTTGTTTATATATTTACTTTTAAATTTGGTTATTTGTCTTATTATTGAGTTGTAGGAATTCCTTATATTTTCTGGATACAAGTATTTGACAGGTATTCATATTCCAATTATTTTTCCCATTCCTTGGTTGCTATTTTATTTTGTTCACAAATTCTTTCCAAGAGCAAATGTTCTTAATTTTGATAAAGTTCAATTAATACATTATAGATGTATGTGTGTTCTGTGTGTATTTTATGCAAAAAATATTTGCCTACACCAAAGTTACAAAGATTTTCTTCTCTGATTCCTTCCAGAAATATTGCTTTAGCTTTTCAAATTAGGTAACTGTTCCATCTCAAGTTCATTATCACTTATGATGTGAGGGAAGGGTAAAACTATATTTTCATATAAATATGAAGATAGTTTTTCCAGCACCAAATATATGAACCTATTCTGGACTGACAGTTCTTTTCTATTGATCTATACATTTAACCTTTTGCAATACCACACTGTTGATTACAACTGCTATAGATGAGTCACTAAGTCAGTTCAAATCTTCCAACTTTGTTCTTTTAAAATATAATTCCGGCTATTCTAGATTATTTACATGTTCAGTTTTGGGAGATTAATGTCTTAGTTTTGAAACAAACAATGAGCATGATATATCTCTCCACTGATCTGGTCTTCTTTAATTTTCATGTGCAATTTTTTGTTTCGTTTTGGTTTGGTTTCCAGCATCCAAGTATTACAGATACTTTGTTACATTTCCATTCTCCATTTGATTCCCATTTTATACTTTCTATTTCTTTGCTGAAAATTTCAATCTTCCCTTTAATTTTAATGGTGTTTATTTTACTTTATGGAACATAGGTAATCATAGTTTTTTTTTTAATTTTTGTTTGATAATTCCAAATTCTGGGTCATTTTATAATTGAAACCTGTTGCTAATCTTTTCTCTTAAGAATTTCCCTGGCTCATTATTTGTTGGTTGACTTTGAATTGTGTCTCAGATATTTTTAATACAGCTGTCTCTCCATATCCACTGGTTCTGAATCTGTAAATTCAACCAGTTGAACATATCAGAAACAAAGAAAACAACACAGCAGTAAAATAATACAAATAAAATTACAGTATAAACTATTTATATAACATGAACCTTATATTAGGTATTATAAGTAATCTACAGATGATTTAAAGTATGTGGAAAGATGTATGTGCATTATATGCAAATACTACTATGCCATTTTATATAGAGAACTTGAGCATCTGCAGACTTTAGCAAAGTGGGTGTCCTTGAACTAATTCCCTGTGGATACCAAGGGATGACAGTGTGTTCTGTAGACTTTTAGTTCTGTTCAAATGTTCTAAATAACGGTTATGTATAGACTGAGAATTCTATCTCACCTTTTTGGTCAGTGGTTCTAATGTCAAAGCAGCTATACTCCTTTGGGTCTGTCTCATAAATGCAGAGGCCAGGAGTAAGCCAAGACATGTTTACTCATTTACTGAATTAAAGGATTCTCTTTGTCCACTCTTTCTGACTCCCAGAGGATGCTTTTCCTGGAGTTCTGTCTAGAAATATAGATATCTTTTCATTTTAGCAAACTGCACTTCAACACAATATCATATGACTGAGGAGATCCTCTAAATAACACCAAGATAATTGTGAAAGAAAAAAAAAAACATACTGGGAGTTTCACACATAAAGATCACAGGGCTTTATTTTTTCTATTATTCTGGCCAGAAAGATATTTTTCTCTCTGGGTTTTAACTGTCTACACTGCCACCACTGCAGCACAGTCCAATGATCAAGGCCACCCTTGGCAGGGTCAGGAGAGAAAAGAGAGAAAAATAAAAAGTACACAAATAGGAATTCCACCTTGTATTAGCCTGGTAGGGCTGTCATAACAAAACCCCAAAGCCTGGGTGACTTAAACAACAGAAGTGTATTTTCTCACTGTTCTGGAGGCTGGAAGTTCAAGTTCAAGATGCCAATATGGTTGGTTTGTGGTAAGAGCTCATTTTTTGCTTTGCAGAAAGCCGCCTTCACACTGTCTCCTCACAGACAGCGCCTTCACGCTCTCTCTTCTCCATGTACGAAGGGAGACAGACAGGGAAAGAGAGAGAGAGAGAGAGAGAGAGAGAGAGACACCTGGTGTTTCTTCCTCTTCTTATTAGGACACGAGCCCTATCAGATGACAGCCCACCCTTATAACCCAATTTAATCTTAACGCTTAAAGGCTCTGTTTCTAAACACAGTCACATTGGGGGTTGTGGTTTCAATAAAAATTATGGTGGGAGGGCTCGGGTGAAGGAAGAGATAGAGTTTATTGTATAACACACTTGCTCTCTTTAGTTGGCAGGGCCTTTCCCCCAATTTTTGACCATAAATGCCAAAGCTTTCCTTCCTCTGCTGCCTGCATATTTCCACAAGGGAACTACTCTGAGATTATAGCCAGGAAATTAACAAAACAAAACAAAAAACGGGGATATTAATCCTGTATGAGTAGCTCTGTAACTTTTGGCTTCACATCCTAATTTGCTTAATATGGTTAAATTTTAAGATTTTTTTGGGTAGCTGCTATAAATATTTCATCTCATGCTGTTAATTGTAAATGTTAAAATGTTCTTTTACATTTAACAATGTAAAAGAGAGTTATCTGCTGTGCTCATTCTATGTAGGCTAGTACTGGACTATTTTTAATTAATCTAAAATATATTAAATATATTTGCAAAGACTTGTACATTCTATTTTCTCATAATTTTAAAATCACAAATTCTCTATATTGCAGTTATGACGTCAAACAATGTAATACACACATGACTGTCAATTTTTGAACATATTGAAATATTCCTTGTGACTCACTATAATTATATATTAAACTATATAATTTTAAAGTTATGTATTTTTTTCTTCCTAAGAATAACATTAAACATATAAAAATAGGATTTTAAAGTTTTTGAGGTTTTGGTTTCAAATTTGCTGTATCATTGCTATCATTGTTATATATTCTGTTCTGAAAGAAGAGTCATAATTTTGACATTTCTATTTATTATCATTTTTATGATTATTTATTTGATACAATTTTTTAAAAGCTCATAGAAAATACATTTTTTTGCTAAGCTTATTTTTATTTCTATGAAATATTCCATCTCATTATACATTATGTATATATATCATACTTTTAAAAAATATAGTTCATCTGAAATAAAGACTACTTTAGCATTTGTTTCAGCATTGTGTTTCAGTTTTATCCCGATCTATATTTTTCTTTTGTTGCATGATTTATTTTAAATACATCTTTTGTAAGTAACACATAGCTGGCTTTTCTTTTTTTACCTAAGCAATAATCGTTTTTTCTCCTGAACAATGAAGTTAATTCCTTCACATTTTTTTGTGAATATTTATACATTTATATTAACTTATTCATTTTACTTTCCTTTTTATTTTTCTAATTTTAATTGTTATTATTTTCTCTCTTTTGCCTTTTGTTGGATTGTCTAGTTTAATTTCTGTCTTTGTTGGTCTTTTCGTCGTAAATGATTTGAACTTCGGCATCCAATTTCTATACTTCTAATAGTACTCTTACTTTTAGAAGTATGTTTATAGTTTTCAATCCAATTGAAGAATTTCTCGTTGCTTATAAGTTTGCATGAATAATAATTTAGTATCTTATCACACAATAAATATCAGCATCACGTCCCAATGATTGTAGAATCATATATATTTTTGTATGCATTTGCATACATCAATTTCATGGGTTTTTTGTTTGTTTTATAGTAACCCTGTTTTTTTGTTGTTGTTTTTTGGTTGTTTGTTTTGTTTTGTTTTGTTTTGTTTTTGATGAAGTCTTCCTCTGTCGCACAAGCTGGAGTGCAGTGGTACAATCTGGGCTCATTGCAACCTCCGCCTCCTGGGTTCAGACGATTCTCCCGCCTCAGTCCCATGAACACAGGCGCCCAGCAGCACGCCCAGTTAATTTTTGTATTTTTAGTAGAGACAGGGGTTTCACCATCTTGGCCAGGCTGTTCTTGAACTCCTGACCTCGTGATCCACCCGCCTCAGCCTCCTAAAGTGCTGGGATTACTGGCATGAGCCACTGTGCCCGGCCCACCCTCTAATTTTTAAAATAATACTTACAGTGAGCTTAAGAGTTATGCAGAATATTGTAAATTTTATCAGTTTCTTTGTATATTATTATACTCTTTATCCAATTTGCACTCTCTTGTTTTAGTTTTTATTAAATTTGAGAATGTCTTTGGGTATTATTCCAAAAGATAAGCAAGAATGATGAACATTCTGAAAATCTTCATATTGGGAGACCCATTTTTAAAATTATTAATTAAATGATTGATTTTCTGAGCGTATGATTTTAAATTCAGCAACTATGATCTCATGAAAATGTATGGGCATGAACCAGGCATGGGGGGGCGGATGTTTCAGATTGCTAAAATAAAGACTTCTGTGAGCACAATGATTTTTTTTATTTTTTATTTTTAGTTATGGGGTGCATGTGCAGGATGTGCAGCTTTGTTACATAGGTAAACATATGTCATGGTGGTTTGTTGTACCTATCAACCCATCACCTAGGTATTAAGCCCAGCACTCATTAACTACTTTCCTAAAGCTCTCCCTTACCCCGGCCCACCCCGTGACTGGCCCCAGGGTATGTTGTTCCCCTCCCTGTGTACATGTGTTCTCATTGCTTAGCTCCCACTTACAAGCGAGAAGATGCAGTGTTTTGTTTTCTGTTCCTGCATTAGTTTGCTGAGGATAATTGCTTCCAGCTTCATCCATGTTCCTGCAAAAGACATAATCTTATTCCCTTTTATGGCTGATGTACGTGTGCCATTTTCTTTAAAGTATAATGATTTTTATGCAATTCATTCATAGATGAAATTGACCTATCTTTTATCATTCTTTTTCTTTCTTTCTCCCTAACAAAAAAGTCTATATTTCTTCTTTACTGCTAAATGTTTCATGCCTTCAGAAGAATGCATGTAACCTCTATTTATGAAAATAAACATTTGTGCATCTACCACTTAGAGAGTTGTATGTTCGAAGAATTGATATTATACCTCATAGACACACACTTTTTTGATAGTTTGTCATTGGTTGTTTCTATTTTATTTATTTACTTTTGGGGTTTTGTGGATTTTTTTTCTTGTTTTTTTGCTATGTTAAACAGTACTTCTATTAACATTCTTCTACTTTTCCTCTGCTGGACACATGAAAAACTTTGCCTCATATGTTTCTTTAACCAGTGTCTTTATAATACCCCTGACCAACACAAGGTCATTAACTCCTTCAAATTTAACTACCCCATATTGATGTACATGTTATTGTTGCCTGGCATTCTACTTGAATCCTTTGTCCGTTCTAGTTTCATCCCCAAATTAGACATTTTATTATTGCTTTTTATGTTAATATTGTTAATGTCACAGAGATGGATGTTGTGTTATTTACTTAGTAGTCTTTGCATCTTAGGCCTTGCTTCTGAGACTTCATCTACCTGAGTTTATTATGTAGAAATTCCTTTAGTCAGAATCTCTTGGTGGTGATCTCAAGTTTCCTTTGTCTGCAAGTATTTTTATTTTGCCCTTATGCTTAAAAGATAGATTCATTGGGAGTATAGTTTAGAAATTCCCTCTAATAGTTTAGTATATATTTCTTCATTGTTTCTCTTGAAAAATCAGCCAGCAATCTAAATGCAATATTCTTATAAACACACTGTATTTACTTTTGATTATTTAAGTCTAAAATTGGTGTTTTGTTTTCTTATTCCTGCTATAAAATTACCACAAACTTTCTGGCTTAAAAGGTTTAAATTATTATCTTACATTTCTGGGGGTAAGAAATGCAAAATGGGTCTCATTGAACTAAAATCACCGTGCTAGTAGAGCTGCGTTTCTTCCTGGAGGCACTAGAAGAGGATATGCTTTCTCACATTTTCCAGATTCGAGTGGCTGCCCACATTTCTTGCCTCCTTTGACTGGTCCAGTCTTTCTCACCTCACGTTATTTTGACACTGACATTATTCTATCTCCCTCTTCTACTGTAAGGATCAATATGATTGTATTAAGCCAACCTGGAGAATACAGGCTAGTCTCCAATATTACGGTCAGCTAATTAGAAGCCTTTATTTTACCTGCTACCTTAATTCCTCTTCAGTTGTCGTGAAACATATTCACATATTCCAGGAATTAGGGCAGTAGTTCATAATTTTCTGTATTATCTTCTTCAAGAACTCCAAAATAAATGTATGCTAAGATTTCTCACACTATTTTTTCTCTTAATCTCTTTTTTCTACTTCGTTTTCTGAATTATGTTTTAAAATAACATTGTAATTTTGAACCAAACCCTCAGTCTAATTTTCTTTTAGGTTTTATAATATTCTGTTTCATGTAGTTAATTACTTTTAGAATTTTGGTGATAATATGTTTCATTTTTAGTTGACAATTTGCCTAGTTATATTTTAAGGCCTGTTTCTTAATCTCTTTTGATGTCTACTTTCATTTTCATTAATACTTAAACATTTATATTATTTTCTGTCTCTGATAATTATATTTTGTGTTTGCATATCCCATTCTATTGTTTTTGGTTTTTTTCTTGATCAATAATTCTTGTGTTTATTAAGTGTTACTATTTTTTTTTTTTTTTTTTTTTTTTGAAATCATGGTCTGAAGAATTCTTTGAGATCTTTTGGATGATTTATATTTCTTGGTTCTGGTTGCCTAAGGATACTAACAATCTGGGAACACTTTGTTGTCAGCTAAAGAGTTTCTAGAAGACTTGAATTACATAGATTTGGATCACAAACTTATGTGAGGGTAGATTTGTCAAAAATTATTGACTATTTATTCTGTCACTAAGGGGTTGCCTTCCAGAAGCCAAGTTTCTCTGTTTGTTTTAGTATCTCTATTCATATTCTCGAACTTGATTGGGGCTTATAAAACAATAGAACCAAATCTTAATGTCACTAGTGATTTCCAGATGACCTAGGGGATACTGGTAGCTTTAATCTTCACAAACCTTTCTGAATTTTGAAATTCTTTGCCTGTATAAAGATCAAATTATGAGTGTAATATTTTAATAATTCCATTCCGTTGTATTTTCTGAGTTTTGGAAATTATTAGGTAGATGTAACCCATGGACACTATGAATACTGTACTTAATCTTTAATGACTGTTTTCTTAATTTTTAAGAAAAGCATCTTGGCTATTAATAAAATGTATCAAATCACATCCTTTGAGCAGGAAAATATATCTTTCCAGGAACAACACAGGAGGCTAAGTATGCAATTAATATCTTCCTTCAATCTTATTTATAAAATGGCCATAGTTATACCTATGTTTTTCTTTGGAGTCCACTCTGAAAGAGGAAAACATGAAGAAATGAAAAAAAAAAAAAGAATAAAAAACAGAATATACGTGTCTTTGCATTTGTATAACTTTCTGTGAAGTGAGGTTATAATTTTATATGGTCATATTTAAGATAGTTTCATGTACACAATACACGTTAGAGAAATATACAGATAGTTTAATAAGTATTCCAAGATCAAAGGACATGAGATGAGTGCTTCAGGGAACAGAGAATAAAATGAGGGGAGAACTAAATTTTGATTTACAAAGAGGTTAAAAAAGTAAAAAATAATGATTTTCAGTTGTATTTCAAAGAGTTTCTTGAAAGTCAAGGTAGGCATATTAACTGTCTGCTTTCCTTGTTTTTGATATTCTGCTAATGTGCAAGGGCCTATAGTTTGTTCAAATAAAACAATGTTGATTTCAGCATATACATATATATGCACACAGATACATATACATAAACTATAAATATATGAATATATATTTATATAGAAAATATAGGTTGAAGCTTGTTTGGAAAGTACAGGAAACACATTCAAGACATCAGCATACTGGAATATGACTTGGGAGAAATTTTTTTTTTAATCATGTTTTTTTCATTTTTCTCATAAAAGTTTGGAAACTTATAATATTTACATTTACATAATGTCCTCCCATAGTCTAGTGCAATAGACAAGTAATTAAGCCCTACACAGCTTAAGTTATCAATTACTTAAAGCAGTGAAATTTCACTGCTTCTAGAAAGACTTCAAGATCTCCCAATAATCATTATATAAAGTTGCAAATCAGCAAGATAGCTTAAAATGTCTTTTATGACCTGATCTTTACTGAATTCTCCAGCTTCACCTGTGGTCAATTCTCAGTATACTCCAGCAAACCTGAGTTCTTTTCTGTAACATTGAACATGACACATTTTCTTCTCTGAGTGCACAAGCTGTTTTCTCTCATTTGCTCATAAATCTTATCTATCTCTCATTACCTTTGAAGTCACATACTTTAGGAAGCAATCACTGTTTTCCTAAGAATGGATTACATGCTCTTCCAGTGTGATCTTATAACCCCCTGTACATCTCATGGCTTTGTATTTCCTGAACCTTCTCTTTTATTGTATAGTACTCTAATAATTTGTTTCTATATCACTCTATATTTTATCCCTGCTATGAGTAATAAGTGTTATTTGAGTTCCCACCATGTCCCAGGCTCTGCGTTAATTTGCTCAACGTGGATTACTTTATTTCACAGAATGTAAGACACACCTTTGTTCCGTATAGAAAACGTTACCAAATGTAGTCAGAAAACACCACTGATTATCCGTTGTATTCTGTTTTAAAGATGGTGAAAAGTGAGAAAAAAGGAGGCACCTTGGGATCAGTGTAAAATGTTATTGTGTATAATCTTCCATACAAGGAAGCAACCATACAAGGAAATTGCCAGTAAACACAATTTATGACAGAAGAAAGAAAAACTTAATGAAATTTTAAAACTTCCGAAGATAAATGCCAAAGTTTGAATTTCAACACAACTAAGTTTGGTGTAAAAGATCATTCTCTTAACAGTCTTACTTTTTTGTAAAATATGCAAGAATAAGAGACAATTTTATCTTGCTTAATATTGAAACTCTAGTGCTCAGCACAAAATAAGAACTCAATAAATATTGCTGAATTAAATAATGAACATATTAAAAAGGTAATTTATTAATTAGGGTACAGCTAAGACAAGAGGCCAGGTTTTCTCAGTCAGAATCTAGTACTGTGCCAAACACTGTGACGGTCAAAGACACGAATGTGTTGTTTGCTAGACTGAGAATTAACAAGTTTCTACACTCATTCATTTTATAAAATTAATGAAACAAGACTAACACCCATGGAATAACAATAACTGATCAGATAAAAGAAGGTCATCTATGATGAAGCATTAAATTAATCTGGTGTATTCAGTTGAGGGAATAACAGCAATATAGAATTTGAAGGGAACCAAGTAGGAAGGAGAATCTGAGCAGTCGGAGCTCACATAAAAGGTATCTTCAGGTTTAGGCAAACTGATAGAGGTCCTGAGGAACAGAGAAAAACATCAATTCTTAATTTGTTTATTTGAAATAAATATTAGAATAGTGAAATATTAGAGTAAAATAGCTAAGTAAAAGTCCATAATTCAAAGGTTTTTTAAAATTATGTCAATTTATACTGGAGTATAACATACATACAGAAAAATGCAGAAATCATAATCAGAGAGCTTGATGAATTTTTATAAAGTAAACACACCCACATGTAGCCAGAACGCAGATCAGGAGACAGAAATTGCTAGCATTCCAGAAGTTCCCCTCACACTGTTTTCTAGAATATTATCCTCCATCAAATTGATGTGATCCTGGCTTCTAATACCACAAACCAATTTTGCCAGTTTTGAACCTTAGACAAAAGAGAATGACACGATATATACTCTTTTATTACTGCCTTTTCTTACTCAACGTTTTATTTGTTACATTCATTCATATGGTGTGTGGTAATAGTATCTTTGTTTTCGTTGCTATGTGGTGTTCCATTGTATGAATACAATATAATTTTTACATTCTACTGAAGATGGACATTTGGTTTGTTTCCAGTTTGAGGTTATGAAAAATACTGCTGTTATAAACATTGATGAGCATTTGAATGCATTTCAGTTGGATAGATTATAGTGGAATTTCTCTGGTGCTTAGGTTCCCCTCGAGTAGATATTGTCAAACAGTTTTCGAAAGTGGTTTTCCTAATTGCGGATGTTCCACATTCTTAACAAAACTTATCATATTTCAAAATTTTGGGCCACTTGGATACCCTCTTCCATGAAATGCCTATTTTAGCCTTTTGCTTGGTTTTCTATGAGCTTCTGTGTTTTCTTGTTCTTCGTAGTCATATTCTGCATATGAGTCCTTTGTTGATTATATGTATTGAGAATATCTTTTGCCATTCTGTAGCTTGTTTTTTCACTGTCTTAATAGTATATTTTGATTAAGATGTTCATAATTTTGAGGTAGTTCATTTTTTTGGCTGTTTTGTTTTGTTTTTTTGTTTTTTTGAGAAGGAGTATCACTCTGTCACTCATACTGTAGGTGCAGTGGTAGAATATCGGCTCACTGCAAAAGGTAGTTCAGTTTATCAGATGTTTTCCTTTGTGGTTTATTTACTTTGTGTGTGTCCATTGAGTAAATCTTTGTGTGTTCCAAAGTCATAAGGATATTCTTCTGTTTTCTTGTGAAACCATTATTGTTTTACTGTTTACATCTAGACTTACAATTCATGTGGCATTGGCTTTTACGTATGGTGAAAGGGAGAATACATAGTTTTGAGTCTTCCAATTACTCCAATACTGTGGAGTAGAGATGGGATATCTATAGAAAGTAGTGAAATTGTATGCAAGAAGCTATAACTAGAGCATTTAACTTAGGTGAGTTTTTACACTGTGAAACAAGAAGTTTCAAACTGTGAATTTTTCTGCATTCCTTTTCAAATGTGATCTCCTGTGCCGGCAAGTTTCCACATTTCACATTTCCTTAATGGCAACAGAGCTCCTGCAGCAGCTGCTTTGCCTCCTTCTTGCCCTGCTTCTTGAAATTGCATTGCTGCCTAGTGAAAGGGTTTTGTACGACAGATAAATCAACTTATATTCAACAAGACAGTACAATATAAGAAGTACTTGAAAGTTTAAAGAAGAAATTGAAAAGATTAATTTGTAAGACATTTGTAGCATAGGGTGGAAACGTGCAAATCCTGAAGTCAGAGGTCAATTTTACGGCTCTTGTAAAAATCAAGATGCAAGTGACTGAAAAATGGTATGGATCTAAAATATGATAGTGAATAATGCTGCCATGAATGTGAGCGTGCAGATATCCCTCCAACATATTGATTTTGTTTCCTTTTGACAGATGCCAAGAAACGGGATTGCTGGAGTATATGCAGTTCCATTTTTAATTTTATGAAGAATCTTCACACTGTTTTCCATATTGGCTGTACTAATTTACATAACCATCAACAATGTACAAGGGTTCTCTTTCCCACATCCTTGACAACACTTGTTATCTTCAGTCTTTTGTTTTGTGAGAGCCATTCTAGCAGTTGTGAGGTAATATTTTATTGCTTTTTGAATTTGTATTTCTCTGATGTTTATTAATGTTGAAGTTTTCCCTCCCACATATCTGTTGGCCATTTGTATGTCTTTTTTTTTTTTTTTTTTTTTTTTTTTTTTTTTTTTTTTTTTTTTTTTTTAGAAATGTCTATTTAGGTCATTTGATCATGTTTTGAATAGGTTATTTCTCAACTTTTCCAAACGGTTGGACAGAACACACATAAAACTCATGTTATGAGATCAGAATTATCTTGATACCAAAACTGGACAAGGATACCACAAGACAATAAAATCACAAGCCAATATCACTGATGAACATGGAGGCAGAAATCCTCAACAAAATACTAGCAAGCCAAAATCAGTAGCATATTAAAAGGATCACATACCATGATCAAGTAACATTTATCCCTGGGATACAAGGCTGGTTCAACATAAGCAAATAAATAAATGTGATGCACACATTAACAGAAACAAAATAAAATATAGTCATCTCAATAGATTCAGAAAATCATTTGACTAAATTCCACATCCTTTTATGATGAGGATGCTCAACAAATTAAGCACATAAGGTACCTCCACATACTAAAAACCATGTATGACAAGCAAAAAGTAAGCATGATATTGAATGGTGAAAAGCTGAAATCTTTTCCTCCAAGATCAAGAACAAGACAAGGATGCCGACTCTTGCCATTTCAATTCAGTATTGTATTAGTCCATTTTCATGCTGCTGATAAAGACATACCCAAGACTAAAAAGAAAAAGAGATTTACTTGGACTTACATGGCTGGGGAGGCCTCAGAATCATGGTAGTAGGTGAAAGTCACTTCTTACATGGCAGTGACAAGAGAAAATGAGGAGGAAACGAAAGTGGAAACCCCTGATAAGCCCAGTAGATCTCATGAGACTTATTCACTATCACAAGAATAGCATGGGAAAGACCAGACCCCATGATTCAATTACCTCCCCGCTGGGTCCATCCTACAACAGGTAGGAATTCTAGGAGATACAATTTAAGTTGATATTTAGGTGGAGACATAGCCAAACCATATCAATATAGTACTAAAAGTTCTAGTCAGAGCAATTAGGAAAGGAAAAGAAATAAACTGCTTCGAATTGGAAAGAAAGAAATAATATTTTCTCTGTCTGCAGATGACATGATCTTTTTTGTAGAAAACCCTAAAGATCCTACCATAAAAACTGTTCAAGCTAATAAATAAATTTAGAAAAGTTGCAAGATACAAAATCAACATACAAATAGTAGTGTTCCTGTACACGAGCAACAGACTATTTTAAATTTTTTTAAATGGTTATTTGAGTTTTCTGACCAATAATGATAATATAATAATAATGGTAATAATAATGGCTATAAATTGGTCCTTTCTATTTTTATTTATACTTTATTTAGATATCGGACATGCTATTCTTATATTGACCTCTCATGGTCAAAGTTTACTTCAAGACAATTCTTAACATGGGAAAGAACACAAGGCTAGTATTTCAATAGCACACTCTGCTTTTCCAATTTTTGTTTTTAACACGTGAGTTTACTAATGTTCATCCTTAAGGTGTCTCATAAAGGTCATATCCATAAAAAGAGTCATCCCTATTTCATGGATGCAGTGTAGATCTAGGCTAAAATCTCTGCTGACCATTGAGCTTGTTCATATGGGGGCAACACTAAATGATTGTCAAGGAGAAGGAGTAAAGATGAGAGAATTGTTGGCCATCCCCAAAAGAAACATTTTGAAGTCTTAACATTCATTTATATTTCTATTGCTTTGTAATAGTTGAAAAGCTCAAACAAAACTTTAGCCTTGCAGAATTAAATGCTACAAAACCAGCTTTTATTTTCTTGCAATTGTTTAAGTTCCTTACATGTTTTAGATAATAACCCCTTGTTGGGTATATTGTTTGCAAATATTTTCTCCCATTTCATAGGTTATCTCTTCACTCTGTGATAGTTTACTTTGCTGTGCAGAACCTTTTGTTTGTTTCATGCAATCCCATTTGCCTGTTTTTGCTTTTGTTGCTTGTGCTTTGGGGATGCATTTTTAAAAATCATTGCCCAAGTCATTCCAGTGAGGCATCTCTCTTCTGTTTCCTGCTAGTAGTTTCACAGTTTTCAGGTCTTAGGTTTCAGACTTCAGCTTCTTTTGAGTTTATTTGTGTGTCGTGAAATAAGGGTCTTATTTAATTCTTCTGCACATGGTTATCCAGTTTTCCCAACACCATTTATTAAAGAGACTGTCTTTTCTTCTTTATGTGCTGTCAGCAACTCTGTCAAAGATCAATAGACAATAAATATGTGGATTTATTTCTGGGCTCTCTATTCTGTTCCATTGGTCTTTGTGTCAGTTTTTATACCAGTACCATGCTGTTTTGGTTACTATAGTATGATAGTATATTTTGAAATCAGATAGTGTGATGCCTCTTAAAAGTTTTCTTGAGGCATAATAAACATACAATAAATTTCGCATATTTAAAGTGGAAAATTTGATAAGTTTTGACATATGTGGACAGCTTTGAAAATATCACTCTCATCAATATAATAAACACATTCGTTACTCCAAATGTTTCTTAGTTTTTCTTTGTAATTTATTCCTCATATTTCTTCCTATGCTCTGCTGTTTCCAGCAGTAAATGATCTACTTTCTGTCACCATAGATTAGTTTGCATTTTCTAGAATTCTATATAAATGGAATTACACAGTTTGTATTATTTTAGCCCTGGCTTATTTTATTTTGCATAATTATTTTGAGATTATTCTATGTTGTAGTACGGGGTCAGCAAATATTTTTATGCAAAGGGCCACATAGTAAATCTCCTAGGGTTGGTGGGTCATAGAAGGTCTCTATCTCATCTTCTTTGTTTATTTACCACCCTTAAATGTTTGAGAACATTCATAGCTTGTGGATTATACTAAAAGAGAGCATAGATCATATTAGCCCAGGGTCATAGGTTGTCTATCTTGTTGAAGTTCTTTCCTCTTTTTGACAGTTATTATTCCACTTCATGGAGAAACCACCTTTTGTTTATCTATTCATCTATTGCTGAATATTTGGTTTGGTTACAGTTTTTGGTCATTAAAAAATAAAGCCGACATGAAGATCCCTGTGTAAGTCTTTGTGTGAACATTTATTTCTCTTTCTCTATGCTAAATACATAGTACTAAAATGCCTAGCAGGTATATTTTGGAAACTGCCAAAATATGTTTCAAAGGTGTTTGCGCTATTTTTCTTTTGCATCAACAGTGTATGGAAGTTCCAATAACTTTACATTCCAATCAACAAATGATAAAATAGTCCTTTAAAATTACAGAAATTTTAATCAGTACATAGGAGTCACCCATTGCAAATTTAATTTGTATTTCCCTACTGTCTAATGATGTTGAGCACTTTTAATGTGCTTAATGGTGATCCATGTATCTTCTTTGGTCAAGTGTGTGATCTATACTTTTGTTTACTATAAAGAAAAAAACTAGGTTGATTATTTTATCATTGGCTTTTGAATACTTTTTATATATTCTAGATGTAAGTTCTTTGTCAGATTTGTGGTTTGTAAACATTTTCCCCAGTCTACAGCTAGTCTTTTCATTCTCTTAACAGTGTCTTTTGAAGAAGAGAAATATTTAATTTTGATTACTTGCAAATTATTATTTTTTTCTTTTATGCATTGTAGGTTTAGTGTCTTACCTAAGAAAAACTTTTCCAACCAAGTCACAAAGGTTTTCTCCTACATTCTCCTCCAGAAGTTGTCCTTTTAGGTTTTACATAGTTTATGACCCAATTTTACTTAACATTTTAAGAATGATGTATGGTGTAGATTTGTTGTAGCACAGACATACTGGTGATGATTTATTTTAGCTTTCAGATGACTGAACACATCTACACTTTGCCATTAGTTTTGAAAGATATTTTCACTGACTATAAAATTCTAGATTGCCAATTTTTTTTCAATACTCTTTTATTTGACTGCTGCTGGTTTACATGATTTCCAACAGATTTCTGTAATCTTTTTTATCTTTTGTCCTCGGCATGTAACTTGTCCTTTTTTCCACTGGATACTTTTATAATTTTCTCTTTATAAATGATTTTAAGGAATTCGGTTATGATGTGTCTTGGTATAATTTTCTACACAATTCTTACACTTTGGGTTTCTTTAACTTTTACACACATGGCATTATAATTTTTATCAAATTTGAGAAATGTTCAGTGCTATTCTCTACATTATTTTTTCTTTCTTTCTCTCGCTTGTGTCTCCTATGATTACCTTAATTATTTTTATATCTGGCCACAAACTAAGGGTTTACCCTAAAGATTTAACCCAAAATAATTTCTGAGTTTTGTACAGATCAAGGAAAATGGAGAAGTATGAGCTATTACAAGATATAAAATGTCCATATAAAAAAGTGCATAATTTCTCACAAAAACTAAGATATTCAAGCAATGGGTACTGTGAGTCCCAGGAGGGCAGTACTCATCACCTATGGAGTTTGTCACATTTTCTGTATTTACCATGGAATAAATAATGATTTTAGAATTTTGGTAATTTTGAAAAATAAAGCTATAGTAGTTCCCCCCAAAATGTACCACTTTCTTTAAAAAGAAAATGTTTGTTACATCCCATAAAGTTTTATAAACATCACCAATATTCAGGAATAGTCCTGAGGGAGAAAAAGGGTATATTACAGCATACAAATTTGTTAAAGAGATGAAATCCAATATGGTAAAAAAAAAAAAAAAAAAAAAAGTCCATCAAGTAATCAAATTAGTAAGATGATTAAAATTAAACAAATATTTGTTTATCCCAAATCCCCAGTTATTTATTATTGAGATAGTTATCTTACTTCCAACTCTCAAATAGAATAAGAAAAAAAAACACTAATGAGGTCCCTTCATATGGAACAAATTTATAACATGTCAAAGACATTGAATATTAAATGTACCTTTGTAGTTTCACAACATTCAATTTAGCTTTATACTGAAGACCACAGTGGTGGCATAATTAGTGAGGTTTTATAAGGAGAAATGTCTTCCATTGCTATTCATATTTCCAGCATGGTTAATATTAATAGCTAAATGGAAGGACATAGTGCCTGGCACCTAGTACGCATTTTAAAAATGTTTTTTGAAATGAATGTTGCTTCTTCCAGATCTTCAACCATCATTTTTTCAAGATCAATTCTAGGCTGAGCGAGAGTGAAATTGGAAGTGAGAGAAACAGATATTGCCAGGATGGTGAGGGAGAGAGGGATTAAAACAGACAGAGAGAACATGTTCTTCATTGCCCAGGACTGTTTAAGATGAGTATATACTGATGCAAATATCTGCATCCTGGCATTGGAGATAACAAATTTTGCATTCAGTTTGAAAAGTTGTAGCTTACTGACATATTCATGTATGCAAATTATTTGCATAAACATTATATTAAGAGAATACATGAGACAAGATTGCCCCTTGTGGCCACAGAGGGGTGAATGTGCTAATGGGACTATCACTATCACTGACATTACATGACTCTACTTGGAATGGCGGCTCTTTATCTGGCCTCAAAATGTGCTCCTCGCATTTGTCACCACGACACATACTTTTCCTAACTTACTCATACATTGAGAAATATTTCATTTATCCAAGTGTAGTAAATCATGAAAAACGAGCTCATGGTTTGGTCAAAGTCTCTCAAATTGTAAAAACACAATTGAATCACTGAGTGTTACTAACATACCCCATAAAATCACACATATCAAATAAACAATCAAAAAGCCAGAGTCAATCGACAAGTGGAGGTTAAATCCTTGCAACACACAGCAATACAAGTCCTGTGTTTGGTATCTGAACTTCTTAAAAACTTTCTGGAATTTCACCAAGTCTGTCTTATCAGAATTCATTTCCCCTGCCAAAGCATTCCATAAGTGTGGATGAGATAAAACGGCAACACAGAAACATATGGGCAGAAGGTAAAAGGAGATCAGTGAGCAGGAAAATATGTTTCTTAAAATCTGTGCTGCAGTCATTTTTCTTCTCAGTTTTGTTGTTTGTTATGCCTTTGAATGCCCATAGACAACATTAAGAGTGTTTCTACACAGCAGCAAAAGAATAAATCAGTTCAGACCAAAAAGAGTCAATTGCATTAAGAAAATAACAACAAAACCAACAGCAACATCAACAAATGATGTCAAGTTGTTTGGTGTTTCATAAGAAATTGGTTGATTTGTTTGTTTTGTATGCACAGCCAGAATGACTGGTGACGAAGGTAAGTTCTTCATTTACAATTTGCCTTACCTGTGATTATAAGTGCTTTAAATATCCATGTTCTGTTGTGCTTTATGCAATGTTTACTGTCACATGCCCTCTGTTTTCCTCAAAGGACTATGTATGAAAACTGAGTGAGTTTTCATAAAGAGAAAAATGAAATTTTATACATGGTCTTGTGTTATAACTAGGCAGGCTTTCTTGAGTTAGTGAAAAGACAAACAGATATTTTTCTGAATATTACTTTTCCTAGAAACATTTATTTACTGTGGTGTATGTAATGTTAAAACCATTGATTTAAACTATTTTCATACTTGATTTTTCTCAGTAATAAATTCTCAATTCTGTTTATTTTGCTCTTTGATTTTGCTACAGATGGTTGAATAAATTCTCCAAGCCACTGATTGGCAGTTGGGGTAGTACTTACTTGTCTCAAGTCCAAGATTTGCTAGAAAAAATCTATTATGCTATTTTGTTAAATAGTGCCCATACATTCTGAAGTATTCTAACCATCTAAGTTATGAAATAAAAAAATGCATCAAAAAATTGAATTAAATAAGCAAGAACTTTAACAAAAATGTGCAGATGAAAATAGTTGTCTGTAGTGAAATGAAGAATCTTGTTGAAAAGTTTCATAATTGCTTTAAAGAAAGCAAACATGCACACTTTTTTAATTTCATAGCTAAACACATAATTTACATATTAGTTGTGCTTGTCAAATCTCCAAGAGAAAAAATATGCCTCCTAATGAATAAAGTTTCTTGGACATAACCTTAAGATAAACTATCCTTCAGGGCAACTTTAGCTGCCAGAAATTGAGTCAAAACATGGGTAATCAGAGAAATTAGAAGAAAAAAAGGTGCAATGTTTCAAGAGAGGAAGCAAACTAGCAATACATTCATTTATTCACATTTGGTTTTTAATTTCAAATCCTCAGATTCAATTAGAAACCTGAGAATTTAGAATGACCTGTCTTGCATTACAAAAGGCAGACTTCCCACAAAGATCTATTGAATTAATGAATAAATGAGTGAATGGATATGCTTAAAGCTGAGTGTGCAATATAAGCTAACTGGAAAGAAAACACACTGTCTCCATTTGTTTGGGCTGCTATAACAAAATGTCGTAAACTGAGTGGCTTATAAACAAAAGAAATTTATTTTTTATAATTCTGGAGGCTGGGAAGCCCAAGATCAGGGTGCTGTCAGATTTGGTATTTGGTGAAGTTCTGCCTTCTGGTTCATAGGAAACTCCTTGCCATGTCATCATGTGCAGAAAGGGCAAGGCAGCTCTCTGGGGCCTCTTTCTAGAAGGGCACTAATTCCATTCAAAAGGGCAGCCCCTTCATGACCTAATCATCTCTGAAAGGTCCCAGTTCCTAATACTATTACATTGGTTATTAGGTTTCGAAATGAATTTTTTGGGGGCACAAACATTCAGACTGTAATTCTACCGAATGGGTTTTTCCATATTAGAACTTTGAAATATAGTTATTAATAATAGTTGCTAATTTAGTCAACTAATATTTATTGAGCGTCTGATCCTATTGGTCCTAGAGATACTTCAGTAAAGACAAGGTAAAAGAAAATACGTGTCTTCTACCCACTCCTAAAATGGAAATATAGGAGATGACATCAGAAATGATTAGTATCTAAGCAGAGAACTAAATCAGGTTCATGTGCTGCAGAATAGGATGGACTCTTCAAGATAATGGCTATTAAGCTGACATTTGAATGATAAGAAGAAAATAGCCATACAAAAATCAGGAGAATATTATGACAGGCAAAATAAAAATTTAAGTAAGAAGCCATTAGATTAGAATGTGTTTGATATCTGTGACTGCCATGGTAAAATGAAAGTAGGCCAGTATATCCAGAGGTTAAGGCAGTAATCCATAACAGATGGTGGGGTTCAGATTATTTAAGGGCTTTTTAGAAAGGGGATAGGTGGGGTGATTTTCATCAAACAAATGAAGGAGTTCAAAAAGAAGATGTCACATATAGATATGTGCATACATATGTTTATTTATTTGTTTGTTTGTTTGTTTTATCTCTGAATCTGGAGTAATTTTATCCCTGAATCTGGAAAGAATTCCAGGTTGGAAATAAAGACAGTTGAGTCACTACAATAGATATTTGAATCATGAGGTTCCAGGTTTTAATCTAGAGAGAAAGTATGATAAAAGGAAACTGAAAAGAAAGGGACAAAGAAACGAAGTATTCAGAGGAAGCTGAGAAATTGATCACCAGCACAAAGTGAAGAAAATATTTGAATATTTTGATATGTATTTTATTTTTCAATCAGTAATTTTTAAATAAATGATAAAAAATTTTTAAAAAGTCATAATGTTATCTAACTTACATAGTGATTGCTTCTATGGAAAAGTGGGTCGGTGGATTTGACATATATGTAAATTTATAGGAATTAATAGTATTAGTGACTTTTACTGGGCCATGAGGTTTTGCACATTTTTGAGGAGGATATTCAAAATAACTAAATATGTATTATTATTCAGTTCCTTTATAAAAATTCAGTTATTAAATCAATAAATATTATTATTTATTTGATTTTAAGTCTGCCTAGAAAGAGTCCTTAAAATGAAAAGATCTTCCTGAAAATTTTAATGTCCATTTATTGTAAGTTGGTTACCTATTTTGAGCAAAATCATATATAGTTAAAAAATGTCAGTAATATTTTCTGATTTAATTTGAAGTTGTTTTATATTAAATCAAGAAATGATTATTTAAGAAATAGGAGAGGGGACAAGACGTTTCCCCAATGTTTAGTAATTGTTTAGATGGTTATTTAAATTCAACAGCTAAATATGATTTCATCTAGTGATACGTATTTAAAATTTAAGCTGATCTTTAAAAATCAACTTAACATGTTAAATGGTAGAAAAAGTTAAATACATTTTATGGCCTATATTTTTCTAATGGATAATTTAAAATTAATATAATAATTGTATTTAGTTTTAAATATAAGACTTGTTGAGTATTCTTCACTGTAAAACTTACAAGTTATTTGTGAGGGAACCATGAAATATTGGTTCATTGTTGTTCCTGTATGAAATTGCCACATCACTCGACATATTCAAAGTGTATTTTTCCCTATGCTAGGTTTTAGTGTTAGTTAAGAAACATCCCATTTAAAGTATGTTCACCCTTTATAAAGAAATGACTAATTAGGAAGTCCAAATCATCATTTAACAATATCTGAGCCATGTACAATGTCAGTTTTGGGGGATATTGATCCCAGGTAGTGAGCCACGGATTATGACAATTAAAGTAATAACATTGATAGATATGGACGAGTTAGCATTAGGTCGATGCAGTATTTGGGGGGGTGGGGAGGCATATACTGTCCTCTATGGACAGCAAACTTGCGAGATTTGGCATTGTAAAGTCTTCCATGGTATGGGAGAGTGTAAGAGAACTTTCAAGTCATCCAAATTTATATTTCAAAGCATACAGAGGTCTCTTCTGTATACATCTTGTTGCATTCTGCACAAGTTGTGCAAGACACGAATATTGCAACTGGCAGAAAACTCACTTTTGGTAGAGTAACCCAGTCCATGTTTCAGATCCTTGGACATAAAGTTCTGTTAATTGTATCCCTCATTTTTTTTTTTGATATGGATTGTATAAGATAATTTTTGGTTTTTAACTTTTTTGGTTTATATTCATCATGTATTAGAGTTTTGTTAGTTGTTTTTTTTGTTTTGTTTTTTTGTTGTTTGTCATCCCATGCATATGTTAGGTGTTGAATATAGTTTCTGTTTGTTTGTTGCTCCCTGCCTTCTGAGGAACTAAAATGCAATTTTATGCATGTTAAACTCCCAGAAACATTGTAAGTGTATCTTTCTAGTTAATCTTACTTAAAAATATATGGGAATACACAAATATTTTTCATTCCTTTACAGTGGTTCATTTGTGTGTATAATTTTAATTTTCCTTACTTTTAATATTGTAAAATAAGCCTCTTGGGCATAATATTATATTATGGTTAAAAACATAGTTGTATCTTACTTATGGTCTATGCTGTATAAGTTACTGAACCTAATTCCAAGGATCGTGGACACCAATTATTAAACAAAGTTCAATAGAAAGAAAGAAAAAAAAAAAAAAAACAAGAATTAGGTTGAAATTAAAAGACCAGTTTTGCACTGGATTCCAGGCCTTACATTTTGCAAATTTGGAATCTTGCTTATTTTTTAAGTGAGGAAGCTGTACTTCCTGATTTATTGGCTCCATCATTGAAGAATAGATGAACTTGCATGTGGAACAAATTATTTTTTATTCTTACTTTTATATTTTTGAGAATTAGACCAGATTTTTAAACTCCCAAGGGTTTATGCAATCATATGTCAATAGCCATAAAAGAAACTGCTCTTGCAACTATACATAAATGGATTTATTTACTTATTTAGCATTCAGAGAATGTGGAACTATTGTGTGCCAAAAAGCTATAACATTTTCACAGAAAATTTAGTGTTTCTTCCTGCTGCCTACTGTAATTGATGTGATAAAAATAGCAGGCCTGAACTTCAGCCTATGTACTCAGAGGGAATTCTTCCATAGAGTTACACTGAATGAGGTTGGAGCCCAGCATATTTATTGCCATGGTAATATGAAGACATGATCATATTCCTGCCTATATTAGATTGCCAAAATGCAAAAGGCAGGGCATTTGCTATATATCCATCTGTCCACCCATCAAGTGGCTCAGAGGTGAAACAAACATGGATGACCCAGACATTCCAGCAGCTTTTCTAATACTTACTTGGTATATCTTTGGAGAGGACAAGAAGAAGAAAATTCAATATTTTAAATTGAGATATTCATAATTTATTATCTATACCAACAACTCAGTATTAAAATTAGTAAGATGCATGATTTAGAAATGCTGATGTGGACCATTTCTTTTCAGGGAATACACTGGATATTTTAATTAGGCATCAACTATGACTTTTCCAAGGATCAATGCAAGAATTTTTTAAAGTTAACTATATCTTAATATATTTTTACAGTATCATTTTTGCAGAAAAAATTCATGAGCCTATTTGATGTAGAGATTGTAAAAAATGTTTCAAATGAATTTTTCCACAGTATTTCCACTCTCTTATCCTATTGTCCACAGTATTTATATTTACTAGTGATATATTCTAAGTATACTTATTTTATTATGGTGTATTCCTGGGGGACTTTGAAAGCATAATGTTTTGTATGTTGTTCCAACAGCCAAAGAAAATGTGAGAGATAGAAACAGTTTTGTTTTGTTTTGTTTTTTTGCAGTGATGAAAGATGGTTTAGAACAATGAGTACAAAGAAGCAATTGATATATTCTCAGGATGAAAAAATATCTCTAAATTTTTAAAAAATCAGTTGCAAATGAAACCAATTCTATTATCACAGTACTAAGATGGCAGTCATCCTTAGGGAAGAGTACTGCATACATGCCATATATTGCTGTTTTCTAAGTGGCCTCTCTCTTTTGTCAAAAAGCCTTTGCACTTTTATAGACGATGGCCAAGAATTCAAAATTCTTCCAGAATTACTGGTCTTTTATACTTCTACGTATATTCTCTGATAGTTATCTTTTACAACAATTATATCATCTTCTTACATGAAGTATATTCTAGCTACATGTCTGTTTGACTTCTGTTGTATAAAGATCATTATTCTCTAACAGAATGTCTATTAAATATTTCATGTTTGGTGACCAGTACATTTTGAAATTCATCTACACAGAAATTATATTGATGATTTTGCGTGCTTGTCTATGCCTTTTTGTGAACAGGGCTTTGCAATCAAGCTCATTCTCAGGGTACAATTTATCAAAGGTCTCATGCCATTATGAATTTTAAAAAATTGGTATTCATCTGCCAATCCCAGTAATACTATTCCAACAACAGACTTAAGAGGGAATTCTCATTATTCTTCTTGTCTACATATGAGAAAATTGAGTGTAGGTGAGATTAAGTTGAATTCCCATGGGCTCATAGCAAGAAAACGATGCATCTGTGATTCAGTCCAGGCTACCTAGAATAAGTATTTCTTTCACTAGGCAAGCTGCACTGGGTATCACTCAAAGTGTGAAAGCTGGACTGTTACTGGGGTCCTGAAATCTGACTGACTTCTTTAGCTTAATTCCCATCAACACACACTTTCTGTTTAAATGACTATTATTATAATAAGATTTTATTCCCTTGAAGAGAAAAACGGACATCAAATTTTGCTATAAAATTATGCAAATCGTTTTAAACAAAGAAATCTAAGAAAAGTTAAAAGGACATTTAGAGATTTTCTCAATACCCTGCAGTCAAAACAAAGAACTATATCTGCAGTTGAAGAAGTTGGATTTATTGCTTGTTGTGGAAGATAAATTCTGAGGCAGAGATAGATTCTATATGTTACATAGAAAATTACAAAAGTAAAACAATGTGCTACCAAAATTCTGTTCTTTGGACTCAATTAGTTAATTAATTGAAGAGATATATATTACAGCCCATATTCTACATAGTGAGCTAAGTCCTGGTTACCTATCTGTTATATAAATATAAATGTATCATTTTGGTTAAAAATATGAAAGAACTTTCTGATAGCTTTTATGTATAAATTTTGGCTTGGTGACTAAGACAATTAGAAAAGTCTGTGTATCTTTCCATACCATTCTGTAACATAAACACCCTACAACTTTTGCTCCTTAGTGTTTAATACCTGAAACAGAGAAATCACTGCATGACAGTCCTGCTTTCACATTAGAAAATTGTTCTCTGAGCATATGAAATAGAAATTTAGTGGAAGACATTGATTTTAAAATGCTAATTGACTTAGAGTATCTATTAAAAAGCCCAATTAGTCAAAGACTAAACAACCTGTCAAAGAAAGTAATAAAAACTACAGTAGCTGTGGGGTACTAAAGTATTTGACAATGCGATTAATTTGAATATTCACACCTCACCTCTGAAGGTACGAGTAATTAAGGATAAGCTGGGGGCAGATTTCTTTATCCTCTCACTGTAAATCATTCATGGGGTAATTCTCTTATTTCTGTTATCCCTATTTCCTGGTCCAGTACCCTTATCTTCGTTACTGTAATCTTTACAAAGTTAAACAAATCATCCTTCTAGGTTGATAGACCAATTTTTGGATGTGGAGGATTAAAATATCAACTACAATTAGTCTTACAAAAAAGTCATTTTTCAATAATTCTAAAGAGCAAACTAGGAGATTCTTAGAAAACTGCATCTATAGACGTGACATCTACTATTTCTGAAATCCTGACTTAAATGATCAAACAGCTACTAAAGTAGAGAAAAACATAAGGGAAAATATCATCCATAAAAGGCAGAACTTAAGAATTTCTTCTACATATAGTGCATATAGGATCAGATTGAAAGGAACAGACACATCTCCTCAAAACTGTCCTACCAGAGAAGATGGTTTCTTAACCACAAGATGTAAACAGAGCAGAATTTGCCCAAGATGTTAAAATCTATAATTTTCTTTTTGGCGGATATATTTGAATAATGACACTAAAGACATGCTAAAGGAAAGACAGGCTTAAGGAAAAATAGGCCACCTTCCTTGGAACAGCACACTAGCATATAGGTTGCATTAGGCTTTCCAAACGGGATAATCTGTAATAGGAAGCAGCCCAGGCGCAAATCATTTAGCTCAAAGGCTTTATACTAAGCAATGATGAAAATGGGCCCATAATGTACCAGGTATGGAAGCTGGACCAAATAGAAAAAATTATTTTAATTGTACAGTAAAAGCTCTCTGCCGGCACAGAGTCTTTCTTATGCCTAAAGAAGAGATTAAGTAGAGAATTTTCAGTTCTGAGACTTAGAGAGCCCACCCCCTCAGCTTCCCTGGCAGCTGGATCACAGACCTGAGAATGGACTCATAGTAAGTAATCATCTAGCCACAAAGGTCAATAAGCAAAGGCCACAAACATGGGGAAGAGTTATTCATATAGTGACAAAGGCCGTTTTAATACATCAGTGAATTTTGAGGACACAGTATAGTTCCTATTACCCTTGGAGCATTACCAAATTTTGATTATATTACTCTTGCATGTCTAAAAATGCAATACATATGAATAATCAATCCTACAAGTCACATATTTTGACCAAAATAAAATAAAACTTGAAATTAATAACATAAAGTATGAAACATTACAACTTATACACATTAAGAATGCACATTAAAAAAATCTCATCAATGCAACTTATTTAGAGTAATTAAATTCAATAAAAGCATTACATATAATAATGTATGGGTTAAATCTATAATCAGAATAAATAGTCAGCTCTAAACAGTTAACATGTGAAAGAAATAAGTATCCAACTGAAAAATGTTTGCAATTATAATAAACATAAATAATGTTAAATAAGAAAATAAATATGGCTGCATTAAAAAGGAGAAAACAATAGATAAATCCCAGTGCATGATGTATTAGAAAAGATAAAATTAATAAATATATCTAGGAGCTTTAAAATGACCAATGTAAAACACAAACAAAATGTTATTTGAAGATTGAGAATGAGAAGCAGTTTAAAATCTTTAATAAATAAATGATGAAAAAAATTTAAGAAATATAATTTCTACTTCTGTTACTATGGCAGGCCAGATATCCCTAAAGTTCTTTGCTCAAAATACATCTAGATCCTGTATACATTTTAACACTCTTCTAGACTTTCTAGAAAGCAATGGAAATGCCCTCCCACCCTCAAAGTGTCTGAAGCTGTAAATGAAGCAGCAACTACTGAGGGATAAGCCAACTTTAATGGTGGATTTGTCTTTTGGGCAAATGCCTACACCTTGAACTGAAATAGAATTCTGTGTTTTGTGCCTGCAGGAAGAAAGGAGTTTAAGTTGACTCTTAGAAAACTTTATACTTGGAACTTCAAAGGTGGAAGGGAGTGAGTAGCGGCTTATGACTCAAGGGAAACAGTAAAATTCTTGTGAGAACAAGATAGGATTAAAACTTCAGATTCCACACAACAAAGTTCATAATTTTAAAATACACCCAATACACAACAAAAAGACACTTGAGTGACTATCACTAATGGAGTGCAAATGTTACAACCCTTATAGAGTTGAATTTGCACTACATATTAAAATTGTATAGGCAGCATCTCATTCTACCTCTAGCAATCTATCTTTAAGATTCATTAGCAAAAATACATAATGACACATATACAAAATATTAATTATGGCTTTATTTGTAATAACTGAGACCTGGAAAACAACCCACATTTTATCTCTATGAATTGATGAAATAAAATCTGATATATCTCTAGGTGGATTATTATGAGTGTATAAGAAAGATTGAGGAAGGTTTTATATATTGCCATGGATATATCTAGTATAAAAGTATCTAGGATACTTTTCAATGGAAAAAAAAAAAAAAGGAAAATACACAA
>NW_016813124.1:1423865-1425303 GCF_001698545.2 Rhinopithecus bieti
CTTTACATAAAAACATTTTTTGTTTGGAAGAGGAATATATGTGCATGTATTTGTATGCATATGTATTTGATATACATCTGTATGTGTCAATTTGCTTATATTTACTAAGACAAAAATGGTAGAATAAGCAAGAAAATAATAAACGTATAGCTATATAAGGATGGAGGAAGCGGGGATGGAAATTAACTTCTATGAATTTAATTGCTCTATTGTGTTGACTTTAGAACATTAATGTTTTACTTAAAATAAATTAACAAGAAAATAAGGCAATGTTCACAAACTGAAAGGAAATAGAAAAAAGGTTCCAAATGTATATCAAAATGATTGAAAATTAGTTTTCTTTACAACATTGACAGAGATTGATTTACTTCTATCCCAATTTTATTTTCAATCATTTATCAACAATGTATAATGGTCTTTCTTCCTTCTTGGTTCTTTTGCATTTATTGGTGGTAAATATCTTCATTTTATAAAACTTTCATATGTATATGAATTTTTTCTTCATTGGCTTTCTCAGACTTTTGTTTTCCAGGAATTTTAATATCCAGATGTTATATTCCCCTAATACAAAATCATTGACCAAGAAATTATTTCCAAATTCAAAGTTATAAAGTTTTTCCTTGATGTTTTCTTCTAAAACTTGTATAGTTTTATTTGTTATATTTGGGTCTTTGATAGATTTTGAGTTAATTTTTGTATATAGTATAAGAAAATGGTCCAACTTCATTTTATTTGTTTATAGTTATCAATTTTCCTGGAAAGGGAACTAATTTTTTAAGGAAATGTTTTCATAGACTATTTTGCCTCTCCATTCAACATTCCATGTGCTAGAATTCACATGATACATTTTCAGACAATAAAGATTTTATATAATTTTTATTTTATAAGTTAAGAGAAAAGACAAAATGTCTTTTCTAAATTTTCATCATTTGTTTAGTCCACCGTTCAACAAGAAACTCTGGTCTCCTACTTGTGATCTAGTTATGCAGAGGAGGAGGAAGTAATGCAAGAACTCTAATTCTGCTTAGTGAGACTCTCAGTTTAATGCTCATTCCTACACCACACATTATATTTCTTGTTATTATTTCATTGTTTCTGGCTCACATTATTGAAGAGTAAAATATTGTCTGAGCTTTGCCCCTGGGAAGTGGTCCAAGAGCAGTATTAATTTCACAAAAATGCCAATTTCTAGATACAAAGCATGCAACAATGTATATAGGGTTCAAAAGTTTAATATGGTTAGCTAGAAAGATATTATGAAACTGTATATGCTGGAATTAACTTTCAATCATTATTGGAAGAAAAGAATTCCCTTCCTTTTCAACATTAAGGCTTTAATTAATTTTATTGATGCATACAAATATTTTATTAATTATATATAATGCTTAAAATATTATATTTAGAGATTTTGCTTTTTTGATGCCTTTGCAATCATTAA
>NW_016813124.1:1425787-1449470 GCF_001698545.2 Rhinopithecus bieti
AATGGCTCAGTTTCTTTCCCTCAGCTTAAAACCACATTCAGGTCTTCCCCAAATAAAAGAAAAAAAACAAATATACATTAATTCAAAATGACCTCTTAGCAAACTATCTCATAGCTTTTTCCTCTTTCTTTTATAGTAAGATTTTCTTTTCTCTCTTACTCTTTAATCCCTTGAAATTAGGCTTCTATCTCTGACTATTGACTTCATTATCTCTGACAAGGTTCATCAATGACCTCTTACCCTCTTAATTATTCCAGTGGACTATTTTCATATTCACATTATTTAGATTTGATGGCCCTTGACAATGGTGTCCCTTCCTTCCTCTGAAAGCCCTCCCTCAGCTTTTGAGTTAGCAATCTCCTCCAATCTTCTTCCTACTTCTCTAATGATTCCTTGTAAGTCATCTTTGTGGACTCACTGCTTCCAGCTCTTTACATGATGGTGAATCAAAGGATCTCGTTCTCAGCCCATTTAGCTCACACTTTGCACAGTCTCAGAATATGGAAAAGACGCTTTTGACTTTCATCATTATGTGCTCATGAAGCCCGAGTCAGTGAGTCCAGACATGAAGGGCAGGATCTCTTTGAGGAAGCACTCACTGGATATTGTCATGTGGATGTCTCCTACATAGGTCAGAAAGAACATGTCTCAGGCTACCTCGCTTCTCTCCTGTAATTGCTAGCTCAATTACTACAACAGGCTCACTGGGTTTCTTAGCAAGGAATCTGAGTGTCTGTCTTAAATTTAGCATTTTACTCATTATACCTCCACATCTTATTTATTAACAAGTCCCAAAGATTCTAATCATAACAAGTTTTGTGTAACATGTTATGTTACACATATGCATTTGTTACTCGTATGCAATTGTTACACATACACATTTCCACTGTTGGTGTTTTGATTCAAACTTGCATCACCTCTCATTGAGACTACCGCTCCGACCTCTGACTCACCTTGTCTACCTGTTTCCATCATCCATCTGTACACTGCTGCTGATCTTCCTTATAATGAGCTCTGCTCTCATGACTGCCATAATTGAATACTACAATGGTTCCCATTGTGTACAGAACATCCCACCAACCATTTTTGCCTTATATTTTGCCATGTCTTTCTTCTTCACGTACCTATAACTGGTGGCAAGCCCAGCTAATTACAGCTACTTTAATGTACCATGTACCTCTGTGCATTTGTCCACTGGACAAGGAAAACGCACCTTTTCTATTTACTTAGTTCCCTGGCATCTTTTGAACAGATTTTCAAAGGCTCTACTGGGAAAAATTACATAATTGCTTTGTGTATCCCTGATATCCTAAGACTAACTCCAGAATTCTGAATTCCCAAACAAGCAAATATCATCATCCAAGCACACCAGTTTGCATTTTACACAATTTACTTCTAAGGCAATTAAAAGCTTAAGATGGCAAATCTCATCTCTGCTATGTTTTTGGACATCTTTGTTCATTTATATGCTAATTCAAATGGAAAGCAGTATGTTGTAACGATGATGGTTATTCCAGAAGCCTGTGCACCTAATACCTTTTTAACACATAATTTAATATTGTAATTCAGGGACCAGCAGTAAAACTTGATTCCTTCTGTTGTTTTGCAAATCTGTTGATTATTTCCTTAAGGAAACAGTGTCAAACAGTGACTTCTCAGTCGAAGTGGCAACAAGGTCTTACAATCTGTTCTGGCTCATTGGACTTCTTAGTTATACACACAAATGTTGAAGAAAGTGAAATGACTATGTAAAACAACAAGAAAAAAATGAATGATGGAATATAAAGTGGAACTCGGCTCACACATCATAGAGCATAGTTTTCATAAGTGAAAGAACCACTCTTTAATTATGAGACTCACTAAAAGAGTAATTATTTTGGCTTTAAATAATGTTTTAATAAAAATCCATAATCAAAACATTTAATTAGTAATTCTTTACAGAAACAACGGACTGATAATCTTATTACATTACTTTATAAACATTAAATTGATTTTAAAATGCTGCCTGTGTAGATTGTGAATTTCATTACTGCTATTGACTAAATAGACACTAGATACTACAAATTTGAAGTTCCTATGAATACCAGTTATGGTGGATGAAAGACAAAGATTAACTTATATTTTTTAGTCTGTGTTTAATAAAGTAGAACTAAATAAATGTAACTTTGTATTTCAGCATTTTTTTACTTTCATGTTTGTCAAGATTTCAGACGGTTTAAGTGGCAGCATTCTAATTTTAAATGATTTCCCATCCACTAGTCCACATTCAGCATCAACATTATTAGAGATGATCTTTAAAAGTGGCTAGAAGTAATCTATAGTGACCAGCCATCACACAGTGATAGCACCACTTAGCCATCTCACTCACAAAGCACCTATCTTATATTCCCTTGTTCTATAGTTATTAACTGTGATTTGTTTCTCCAACATAAGTGTAAATTCCTAAAGGGTATGGATTATCTATCACATATCTTGATACTCCCAAAGTAGTATAAAACCCTGCACATAGCAGGTACAGAGTAAATGTTTGTTAATTTATTGCCTGGGATACAGAAATAATTAGAGTAATAGGGCTTTTTTTTTTTTTTTTAAGAGTTGAACTTTACTAAAGAAGAGGAAGAAGATGTTTAAAATGTTTGGGGAATGAAAACAAAAAAATTAAAAGCAAAATCTACTATCTACATTGCCGGACATATAATCATATTGCTTTGAGTGAACAAAACTTGTGCTGTGCATATGGATTAAAAAGACAACACTACAGAATACAAGAGACTCCATCGTGGAGACTCTTAAACAATCTTTGAAGTTCTATATAGTGATTTTAGAAAGTGCTGCAAAAGAAGAATCAGTAGAAATATACGACTCTTTAGATATGAGTGAAGGTGAAAGCATTCCAAAATTGCATCCAGATTTTAACTATAAAAGCTGAAGACTCTAAATCCATCAGATATAGGACACCTGAGATTATCCCAGCCCATTTCCTATTC
Organism: Rhinopithecus bieti; assembly: GCF_001698545.2. Taxonomy (NCBI): domain Eukaryota; kingdom Metazoa; phylum Chordata; class Mammalia; order Primates; family Cercopithecidae; genus Rhinopithecus; species Rhinopithecus bieti. Next base: position 1,428,775 of record NW_016813124.1, read on the forward strand.
AGGGGCAGACTAGCTGTCTGGAATATTGCTGAGCACGGGGTGCCTCAGACAATTAAAGGGATCAAGACCTCTTCCATATCTGAGAATCCTGACATATGAATCAGTTATGTTAGCATCAGTAAGAAAAAATATCTCAGAAACATGCAACAAGAAGCACTGTTTTCTTGAACACATGGTTGTGGATCAGCTAGGGTGGCTCTACTGAGGCTAATCAGTCAACTCTGCTTTAGGCTATAGATTTATACGTGTGTTGGATGACTCTGCTCAACATGTCTCATTTTAAGCCTCTAGCTAAAGGGTCAGTGCTTACCCAGTATATTTTCCTGTTTTGGCAAAGGTAGAACAATCAGGCTAGCTCAATTGCACAAGCACATTTCAAGCTTCTATTCACAACCAATAACATTCCATTGATCCAAGCAAATCATACAACCAAGTCAAATGGCTGAGTGTGGGGAAATACACACTACTCAATATGAGGCTATGTCAAGGATACAGAAGTATAAGACTACGACAGGGGAGTGAAGAATCAGTACCAATAAATCAGTTTCTTATATCTAGCATTTTAAAATTCCAGAAATTCTGTTATAAAATATTAATACATTCTAAATATTTATGTTTAATAAATTACTACTTTGAATATACAAACAAATACAATTATGACTTTTATAAGCTCATTTGGAGATTTCAAAATTCAAAATGTGAATTATTCGCATGGTAATATTAAGGGAAAATTTCATTAAAAGTTACAAAAGGTTGTGTGTGTTTGACAACAATGCAAGCCTAGGTCTTCAATATACTGATCATAGCCATGCCTGGTGGATGTACACATAGTGTACAGCTTCTATAGATTTGAATGTCTTATAGCAAACTCATTTTACCTATCATGTTTTCTGATGATGCAATAGATATATAAGTCATGCAGAGCCATAACAAAAGTAATTAATGTAAGACCAAAGGTTCCTTGAGGGCAAGAATAGATCTTTCATTTTTGTATAGCCAATGTCTATAAACTCCCCAAAATATAAAAGCAAATGATGGTTGCATAAAGAATGGAGAAATAAGCGTAATTTTGCTTTTGCAAATGTAATTTGAAGAAGGACAGTGTTAAATGGTGCGCTAATTTTCCTATTAGACTAGATAGTTGTTTCCAAGGATGGCGCTGACTTACCTCGGTTCTTGTCAGTATTCAGAGTCTTCTTTTAATGTTTTAGGATACTTGAGGATAAGGTAATATAAATATTTTCTTGTAATATAACCCAAATATTTTAAGGCCTCATAAACTTGCTTATTTATTCAACAAATATTTTAAAACACCTAGTCTGTTCCAGATAAAATTAGGGCACTCGGATATTGTAGTGGAGAAAAGGTCAGAAAAGATCTTTCCTCTTAGAAAGCTCACGTTTTTTAGGATGAAAAAGAATAAATTTTAGAAAGAATTACAATAAGTAAATAATAATTTAAAGGGATGAATAGCATAATGATAATTAAAATAATTTGATGTGTTGGAGTGTGACTGGATATTTAATTTTGACTTTATGATTATGGAAGGCATCTTGGGAAACAGATATTTAAATTGAGACTTGAGAGAAGAGAGATCTGTAAATATTACAGGAACCCATTTCAGGTAGAGAGGGCACTTCGTGTGAAGTCCTTAAGATAAAAGTGAACTTAGCATATTTAAAGAAGAGACAGAAGGCCAGAGTGACTGCAGCAAGTTGAGAGAGAGAAAGAGTAGAATGAGATGTTGTAGGAGACCAAGAGAATGCTTTGTCATGCAGAGCTTTATAAACCAGGATAAGGAGTTTGCATTTTAATGTAAATGATGAGAAGACATTTGAAGTGAGTAATGACTTGATTAGACTTCTATGTTTAAAAGATAATTAAGACTGCTATTTGAAAAATCAATTTTAGAAGGACAGGGCAGTCTGGAAAAGCAACAACCACAACTTTGACTTAAGTCCATTAGGAATGGGGTGGAGATAAAATTATAGCTTCAAAATAGGCTCTGTAGGTTGAGTCTGCAAGATTTGCTGTTAAAAAATGAGGTGGGATATTAGTAAAATAAAAAAATCAAGATTAATTATTAGATATTTAGCTTTAGTAGTAGGGTAGATGGTGGTGGTATTTAATGAGATAGAGACAATTGGGGGAATAAAAAGTTTTTTTTTTTTTTTAACCGATTAATAATTGATTTTAATCACAGAAATCTGCCTGGGCTTGAGCACACTGTGGGGACTCCATAGATTTGGAGGCCTCCTCTTCCGGGAGGCCTGCTTCCTGCCCTGATGAATCCCTACCTCATTTCAGTACAAACTGAGGAACTTGAAAAACATCTGTGCACTGGGACCTCCCCTCACAGGAAGGCTGAAAGCAGCACAACTGAGTCAGCAGCACATTCAGGAGGTGCTCAGTGGGGAAGCAGGGGAATAAAAGTTAAAGCAAGTTTCCATTTTAATTTTAAGATTCTTATCAGAAATACACGTGGAGAAATACATTTTAGATATGTGATATTAGAAAATCTATATCTCAGGAAATGACCGGGGCTAGGAATAAAGTGTTATTAACATATAGACATTATTAAAGTGTCATGAGATTGAATGAGATCATATAGGGAAATATTTCACTTAGGGACTAGAACTGGTCCAAGAATGAGCCATATTGTACTTCAATATTTCAAAGTTGAATAGAAGAAAAGGACCTAGTAAAAGAGACAAAACATACAGTCACAGTAGCTGAGAGAAGAAAGCGTTCAAGAACAAAAAATATCAAAAGAAAGCAAGAGAGTAAATAATAAAAATGTGACTATATTAGGGTCTCAGCAAAAAATAAATGGCATATGCAAATTAAGGTAGTTCAAGAAGATTCAGTTAAAAGACTTTTTACAAAGATATTTCCCAAGTGTCTTAGTTCATTTTATGCTGCTATAAGAGGAAAGCTTAGATTGGATGATTTATTATAAACAGGAATTTATTGTCACACGGTTCTGGAGGGTAGGAAGTCCAAAGCACTGCCATCTTGTAGGGGCCTTCTTGCTGGATTATCACACGGTAGAAAGGTGAAAAGAGAACGTGTGAGATAGAGAGAAAGAGAAAGGGAAAAGGGGGGCAAACTCATTCCTTATAAGGAAGCTACTCCTGCAATAAAGGCATTAATCCATTGATGAGGACAGACTCCTCATGGCATAATCACCACTTAAATACTGTCGCTTCCTAATACTGCTTCTTAAAACTGTCACAATGGTTATTAAATTTCTACATGAGTTTTGGAGGAGAAAAATATTTCAGCCATAGTACCAGGTATAAGGGAATCTCAAGGATTCGTAATAACAAAGTTTCACTGTTAGATCCAAAGCAAACAGAGGATATAGTGGTTATAGAATGTGAAGTGAGTTTCCTACAATGAAGTCTACTATTTTTAAAAAGTAGCATCGGTCAAAGAACACAATCAACTTACAAATTCTTGTGAAGAGAATGTTGAAAATTAAATTACCCCCATCTAACTTGCATCTTGGCCTCTGGTCTTCCGTGGATGCTTCCTGTTGGCTAAAGACAGATGGAAGCCAGAAGGCAAGAAATACAACTATAATCCATATAGATCAGCCTTCCAGGGCATGAAGCAAGTGGAAAGGGGTGAGGAAAGATTCTAGAGGGCCAAATAGGACTATAAGGCCCAGGGACCACTAGGTTTGGTAATAAGCACATTGTGGCGGACATTCATTAGAAAAATGTTAGTAGATTAGTTGGGAAAAAAAAAAAAAAAAAAAAAAAACTGAGTTGAACTGAATTGAGGAGAGAAATTGAGGTGAAGTGTGAAGAAAGGACCCTGTAATTCTTAATGAAGAAATATGACTATAAAGGGAGTACAAGATATAAGAGATGTAAGAAATTACCAGAGTAAGTTTAGGGTCTGCTGAAGATTCTTTCTTATTGTTGATGTTGTTTTTTGTCATTGTTCTTGCCATTTTAGTTTGGATATAAGAGGAATGATCTACAGAAAAAGTGAAATAATTGAAAGATAGGTAATAATTACGGAAGAAAAGATCTTGGGAAGATCAGATGAAGTAATCAAGACAGGGGCAAAATTTGGCCAGAGATAAGAACAAAGTAAACTTATATATAGTTAGAAAAAAAAAAAAAAAAAAAGACAAAAAGGATGTGGATGGTTATGGGAAGGCTGTTTCTTTGCAGAATGAGAAAATAATGAAACTCTTATTTTCTTTGCCATTGAATGTGAGCAAGGAATGCAGAGGATGACTGGAGTAGAAGAAGAAGAAAACTTCAACCTATTTTGGACAACAGGAAAATTAACATAGTAGGGAAATGCAGCCAAGATATTTAGGGATTAAGAGTGCATATTTGAGATATATGGCCCTTAATTCAAAGTAAGACAGCTGGCAAATTATTCCAGAAGACATTCAATGTCTTAGATTCTGGCACTAAAGAGATAGAATGTTAAGCTTAAACAAATCTAGGCTTTTGTCATTCACGTTTGATAAAGAAAGCAGCACGGGAAGTAAACAGTTTTGTAGAAAGAATTAAATCAATTGTAGTCTCTCATCTTATGCAGAGGCCATGAGAACATAAACTTGGTTACTGAGCATAAGAAAATAATAGGTCAACACATGTGTGGCCTCTAAGAGATCACCAAGACACTACTGATGCAGATGATGCTTAAAGATGATACTAAGATAATACTTAAAGCAGAGCTGGAAGGTGAGGAGATGGCAAGGAAGGAAGATGGTTGAAGGTTGCATATTTAATATAATTAATAAAGATATTCATTGTAGTACAGCTGAAATGATGTAGAGACAAGATGAAGGAAGAGAAAAACCAAGATTCTGGGAGGATCATCCATATTGCCAAGAATGTTGATTATAGGTAAGAGTCGAAATGCAGAAGTGAACAAGGGGAGGCAGTAAATAATAAAGTTAAAAAGAATGGCTGCCAAAAACCCTAGAATTTGGAGGCAAAAAGGGAAATAAATTGCTTAAAATAAGCAAAAAAGATCAGGGAGGATTTGTGTCTCAATGCTGGGACCTAAGGTATGTAGACGGTGAGAGGAGAAAAAGAAAGCAAGTAAGCAGGCTTTATGTGAGAGGGTTTGAACAGGGCTGAATGGACTAACGTGGGGCAGGAAGGGAAGCTTCAGAGATATGGTTAAGAACATAAACAACATTGCTGTTGATAGTGATCATTGGCCACCAGAAGAAAAACTCAGAAAAGGAGGAAGCAATTGAAATTGGGTCAGGCAAATGTATGCACAGAGTGATAAGGGACTGTGTGGAAGGGCCTTTACGCTTGGTTTGTTGTAGTAAGTAAACAGGAATATGATCCATGAAGGAGTTAATCCTCTCAACATCTTAGGGAAAGCTGGCTCATCAATTTCAACTGAAAGTGCAGGGCCACAGACAACTTATGCAAGTCTTATGGGTATAAATGTGCTAAGTTTAACATTAAAGAGCTCATTCTGATGGCTTTGTAGGGTTGTTCCTTGTAGAATATAGAATAGATGCAGCAAAAATATCACTATAGTTATTACGTGCAGGACTCCTCAAGAGTGGCCTCATGTGAGTTCAGAAATAAGCACAGTATCTGGCAGAGAGTGATACTCAATAAATACTTGTTGAATGAAGAAAAGTCATATATATTCTTCAACTTTAACCTCCTAGTTGAATTCTGCTGGCTCTAAACCATTTAATCCAGCTCTTCTTCCGAAGCCATTGGCCAGCACTGTCCAAGTGCACCACTGTTGGCCTGGCTGCCACGATCACTCTGCGGTGAATCTACAGTCCCTGAGTTCTAAGGCAGGAATGGAGAGAATGACTCTGTCTTTGCCCCTCCTGTCTGAAACAGCCCTGGTTTCCTTAGCCCTCTCAAGATCCTTCTTCAATCTGTGCACTGCAACATCATTCTGTGCTCTAATTGGAGGGACATTATATTCTCAGCCATTTCCTTCTTCCCTTCCCCTTACAACTTTCTCTTCTGCATGCTCTCACTCTCAGCTCCTGTTCTTTCTAGTACCATCTTTTCTTTCAACATCAAATGATGCAAATAAATAGTTTGGAAATCACTTGCCAAATACATCTGTTTCTTGGTTAGATGCATGAAAGTTTATCAAGAACTTGTTATTTGATCAAAATATTTAAAAAGAAAAGTGCCTCCTCTCTCATTCGTCTGTTTTCTCCTATCTAGTGTACATGATAGGGAACAGAAATAAGTTATTGCTATACATTATTTCTTTTTGGGATGGAGGGGAAAATAGCTCACATTTAATTGGGACATTTTAAAATTGTACAAGTTTTTTTTTTTGATTGTCCTTTACCTTCCACATCCAATGTATGCGCTTCACAGCAAAGTGACAAATATAACAAATCCACAAAATACAACAGCTAGAATTACAAGATCGATTCATCCAAGGGTGGTAGAAGGCAAGAAGAAAAGATGGAAGGGTAAACATCACAGGGAGAAAACCAAAATATTCAAATCAGTCCAGGCATAGGCATTTGCAAATGATAGAAAATAGCTGCAGAAAAACCTGTGGTCCTTTCACACTCAACGGTGGTGTTAAAAATCCATACACTCGGCTGGGCGCAGTGGCTCACGCCTATAATCCCAGCACTTTAAGAAGCCAAGGTGGGCAGATCACCTGAGGTCAGGAGTTCAAGACTAGCCTGGCTAACATGGTGAAACCCTCTCTGTACCAAAAATACAAAAATTAGCTGGGCGTGGTGGCAGGCACCTGTAATCCCAACTACTTGGGAGGCTAAGGCAGGAGAATCGCCTGAATCTGGGAGGCAGAGGTTGCAATGAGCTGAGGTAGTGCCACTGCACTCCAGACTGGATGACAGGGCAAGACTCCATCTCAAGAAATAAATAAGTAAATAAATAAATAAATCCACACACTGGTCCCAGGAAGATCCTGCCTTACAGGCACCAGAGACAAACATTCCAATTCCTCAGAGAGAAGGGAATAAGCAGAGGGCCCTTGGCAGAGTGGGTCCTGCCTTCCCTTTCAGGGGTAGGTGAACAGGTAAAAGAGCTGCCACAACCTTTTCCAATCTTACCCATCTCCTTTGGATGGCAGGAGACTCAGCAGCTTGCAGCAGCCTTCAGTTTGGCAGGAGATAGATGTGGTGACGGGAACTTCTCTGCAGAATTTGAGTTGCTCAAGAAAGACTGCAGGTAGACTGCCTTGTGGAAGAGTCTGTTGCTTAACAAGACCACCAAGGAGAAGAGGCACAACTGGAAGAGGCTGATAATATATGAGGGCTGCATTGCTGTGAGAAAAGCCAAGGACAAACCAATCCAAAGTAGTAAGGACAGGTACTTTCTATGTTAGACAACCGCTGATGCATTTCAGTTCCTTTATTGAACCAAGGATATTCGAAGCAGTAGAGAGAGAGAGAAGTGACATGTGAAAGAGACTAACCAGCTGACCAACAAAATGTATGGGAAGGAGATTCACAAACATTCCCTGAATCAGGAAAAGAGCCTACAGCAAAAGGGTGAAGACCATGTCATCAAAAGGGTGAAGATCGTGTCAGCAATTCCCACTAGGGAATGGGTGAGGCTTTCTCCCTAATACCTCAAAAGCCAGGTCAACTGTATCCTGGCATCAAATGGCATTCACAACTTTGCAAAGCACAAACCAGTGGATAACCCAAAGAGCACTGGAAATTGACGTGAGGAAGAATTCCAGCCATAAGCAAACATCTCCATGTAATGATCAATAAATCAGTCAATAAATCGGGCTGTTACTGACTGAAGCACAGGAATAAATATCCCATAAAACAAGAGGAGATTGAAGCCCATTCCAAGAGCAACACTGTAAAATTCTCCTAACAATACGTGGCTCACTCTCTTGCTTCTGCTCTATACTCTGGGCTCTTTTCTGTGCTAGGAGGCTACTTGCCCTTCTGGGCGCAGTGGTCCCGGCCCTGAGAGCACCCTGGCAGGGCTGGCAGTCAGGGTTGGAGGAGCTTATTAGGGCGATGGTGGTGAGGGAACCAGCCAGAGACCCGGTGGTGAAGCGGCAAGTCCTTCATGATGAGAGATTTGGGGGCACTTCTCTCTCCTCTGTGTATTTGATAATATGGGTGGTGAAGAGATGGCTGACTGACTATCAAACCTTTCTCCAGGACCTTGACAACGGAATCAAATACTCCATTTGGGGTGTTTTTACCATCTCAAAACTAGATGCTCGAATCCAGCAATAGGGAGAGGCGCAATGTCGAAGAAAGGCAGGTAGTGTCCTAACCCAGAGAAGGGCCCAGGTATGCGTTATTTCTTAAGGCAATTGCATAGCAGAGATTTTATTAGGATTTGGAATGTATTCACCTATTTTTGCAACATTACCCTATTTTATTATTCTGATAGCGATGCCTACCTAGAGGAGTTGTTGGGGTGAAATACAGGAGCCAAATTAAAACACATTTCTTAACTAATGATCAGACCTAGATAAACTTAATTTGGTGGGAATTTTTAACTTAGTAGTAATTTACTTCAACTCTTAAGTAATTCATAGAGGTGAGGTGTTTATACAGTAAATTATACAAATGAACATTTTTAAAATGAAATAAAATAGAATCTGATGAAAACTAATCCTTAGATATCAACAAAATGTATTTTATTATTTGCATTTGCAAAACCCAATTTTTTTAAAATAAAATGCCCTGATAACAAGTTTATGCTATGATATGAATAAGAAAAATTTTGGTTCCTTATTTTGTTCCTAGAACTATAATCATTTTACATTCCATGATAAATTTTTAACAATAACAAAGAACAATAGAAGACAAATAAAAAGGAAAACATCATTTTAATCTAATAATTCAATGAGGTTGTAAAAACATAAAATCTTATTTATTGGGAGAAGTCAATTAACTTTCTATGTCTTTTCTTTCCTATTTAAGTTAATACCATTGACATATTCACAAGGTTGTTGAAAGGTATGAGCAACATAAAAATTGTAAAGTAGTTTAGAAATATAAAGTGCTATGTAAATGCTTGAAGATGGCTATGCTTCTGTGAAGAAAGTCCAAATTTCTATTTATTTTATCAGTACAAAATGAAACAGTCTCCTATTACTTGAGTGTTATGACAGAGAAATCAAATATAAATTCTTTACATAATGAAGAAATAGTTGACTTAAAATGAATGATGACATGAAATTTACATATTTCAGTTCTTACCTGACCTTTTCATATTATCTAAAATCTTTCCCTACAATAAATAGCTACTTAGTCATCTAGAAAATCAAATTTAGTTGGGCCAAATACTTTGTAATAAAACTGCCCCATAAACTAAACTGTCCTCCGAAGAAACTATTCATAAAAAGAAATATGAGTTGAAATATTGTCCTTGGGGGAATAATTTAAACTTATCCAGATAATTATTATATTGATCTTTGCAAAAAACCCTTTAGTCAGTTGGCCCAGTGTGTGACCCTAGCTGACTCCTTTAATGCTGAGCCTCAGCTTCCACAATTTCAAAAGCAAGGAGAGGGGTAAAACCTGCCCTAAACCTCACAAGGTAATTGGAATGTGATTAGATATGTGGGTGTTTAACATATTTCATGTATGTTTACATGTAAAGAATAAAGATGCTGAAAACCTATGGCTCTTGCTGCTTTATTATTTTGACTTTGAATCTCTCAGGAAAAGCAAAATATCAAGTTGCTACATTTACCTTACTTGCTCCCTCTCTCTAGAGACAAAAATTCAAAATAGAGAAATTCAATTAACAAACATATTTTAATTATTCTTTGTTTTCTTTTTTAAAGAAAAAAACAAAGAATTAACTAGTAGACATAGATTCATATAATAAAATATTAAAGCCTAGTGAGAGCCTATCAACTTTGATGATATGTTGCAAACTGTGCAATCATTATATTGAGTTTTTAACTAGTTTGTCTCTCCTGAAGTTTAGTCACATACATTGGCACCCCCAAGTCCTGTTTGACTTTGCCACCCTTAATCATACCCGTAAGTGCTAGATGTGGGTATTTATGAACTGACAAAGGAAATTTGAATTTTTGGCATATATCTCAGTAGCCAACTTAATGAATGTATATTTCCTGAGTGAGCATTCTTTAGAAAATTGAATTCAATTTATTCAAACAACATAAAGGGATAGAAAACAAAGAAAAAATAATCCTAGGACTGTGGATTTAAAAGTAACCACTATTAAGTTGGTGTGTGTGTATATATATACACACACATATATATGTATATATGTGTGTGTGTTCATATATATGGGTAGTATATAATAAACAAAATAGTGTATTATTTTATTTGTACAAAAATTAGATTATCTTATATGTGTTGCTCTGTAACTTACTTTTTTCATTTAACTGCTCATAAATCTGTCTTTCTATCATCTACCTTTTTGTCTTCATGAGCATCTTTTACAATTACTCTTCCAATCCAAACTTCTACAGTGGGGTGTAGTAAGAAACAATAGACAGCAAATCTATGAATGTCAATTCTCAAAGCCCAGGACAAGAAATGGACATCAGGAAAGTTTGTCATCAGATAGCAAGACCCAAACCAGCAAGCTCAAGTTTGGGGGAACACTGTCGTCCAGTGAAAAGAGTATGGTAATAATAAGAGCAACTCAGTGGTGGATGATCAAGACAGTTTGTGTGTGTGTGTGTGTGTGTGTGTGTGTGTGTGTGTGTGTGTGTGTTTTATTAAACATAGAAAATTGGGTAGAAACCCAATTATCAAAATTCAAATCTGAGGCTGTATGCAAAGCAGGTTGGGGAAGAAAGACATTCAGATTCAGGAACAAGGAAGAATTCTAACAAAGAAAATTGACATTCTCCTATTTCTTCAGATATATTAAGCTCTTCCTCACGCAAAGCTTTCAAATATGCTTTTTCTTCTGTCTAAATATATTCCTCCTGCCATTTCTTAGTTGACTTCTCATTCTCCATCATATACTTTCCTCTGAGGAGTCTTCCAGGTTTCTGTAAGCTAAATTAGTTCCCCCAATATCCTTTATTACCAGTTAGCTTTTGATGCATAACAAAATAACCCAAATTTAGTAGCTTGAATAAAAACTATTTATTTCACTCACAATTCCATGTATCAGTATTTTGGCCTGGGTTCTGGTGTATGGTTCTTCTGCTAGTCTCAGCTGGGCTCACTCCTATCTCTAAGGTCAGACACAGGTTCTGAGATCAGTTGGCCATTTGACTTAGACCTGGCTGGTCCTGAATGGCCTGATTCACATATTTGGGGTTTGGCTGTCTGAAAAATGGAACTTCTTATTTCTCCTCTATAGTCTCGTGGTGGCTTCAAATTCAACATATGGCAAAAGAGAAATCCTCAATATGCAAATACTTTGCTTGCACCATATTTGCTAAAGACTTATTGGCCAAAGTAAGGTGTATGATTCACCTAAGTGAAAATTAGACTTTATCTCTGTATGATATGATCTGCAATATACTATTATAAGAGCATGAATACAGAAAGAGGAAGTATTTGTGGCTATTTCTACAATCTACTAAACACTATCTCATAATATACTAAATTTTTTCCTTAAAGTACTAATATTTATACTTTATTTGCCTACTTATTTTTAACTTATGTTTCTACTACTGGACTATAAGACAGTGAATATTACATGAACAGAAACCATTTCTATTTTTCCCAAAACTATTTTAAGTGCCAAGCCAAGGGTCCGCTTGATAGCAAGTCCTTTGTAATTAGTTATTGAATAGATGCATAAATGAATCAGAATTAGGGCATAAAATTAGAGTTTGAAATCTAGCATTGGTATCCCAGTCATGAGTCTCAGATTGCGGCATCACAGATGCCTAACTATTTCTTAAGATTATTTGGTTTACATAAGAGAAAAATGCATTCATTCTTATTTAATCCATTTGTATTTCATTTACAGTGGAATATGAACCGTAACTGATCGGTAAAGGAATATGTAACAAATAGATTTGTAAGAACTATAATGTCAAACATCTTTTTTTAGTCAAACATCACTGTTTAGGCTGTAACACTGAGGAGACCACCCCTCATATTGTCTTATGGCCAATTTCTGCCTCCAAAGAAAGAAGTAGTAAAAACTAAAAGGCAGAAATGAAATCCAGAGGCAGACAGCCCGGCACCACACCCTGGGCCTGGTAGTTAAAGATCAACCCCTGACCCAGTTGGTTCTGTTATCTTATAGATTACAGACATTGTACAGAAATGCACTGTGAAAATCCCTATCTTGTTTTGTTCCGATCTAATTACCAGTGCAGACAACCCCCAGTCACGTACCCTCTGCTTGCTCAATCAATCACGACCCTCTCACATGTACCCCCTTAGAGTTGTGAGCCCTTAAAAGCGACAGGAATTGGTTACTCGGGGAGCTCGGCTCTTGAGACTGTAGTCTCGCGGATGCCCCCGGCCGAATAAACCCCTTCCTTCTGTAACTCGGTGTCTGAGGAGTTTTGTCTGCCACTCGTCCTGCTACAACACAATCATGGGCTACTGGAGCAACAAGTTTGAAATAATCATACAGATATGACACCAATAAAATTAGGTTTTCCCTACTAAAATCGTTATTTATACTTGCCTTTAAAATACTTTATTAATCCCTTTTTATTTTATCATCATCAGATCTAGGAATGAAGTTTCTGTTTTATTAACACTATAGGTTCCATTTATTAGCCCACTGAGATATTTTGAGATGAAATTTCTAATTTTGAATATCTTGTCTGGTTTTAATAGCTAGATTATTTTAACAATGACTTGTTTCCTACCTCATAATATTTTTAATAAGAATTGGGTATGTGGATGTTTCTAAGATATTAGTTCCATTTCTTTTTAAAAAATTCTATTTCAAAATAACAGTAGATTCTCCTATAACCTACCCATATAGGGCATCTACTCAAATGGGTGACTTCTTTATATGCACTAAGAGTCCTGTGCTCTCAGTTATTTCTCAGGACAACTGTAATCCATATAACCAACATTACCTTAACCAACAGGAAAATAGAATTCAGTTAAAATCTCATTTGTCAGTAGTCTTTTCTGTTACCCTATCTCAAATATATTTTTATAATTTGAAGATGAACCACTATAGTTGCCAGTATTTTTACCAGAGGCCTACCTAATAGCTCTAAAATACAATTTGCTTTTGATAGTCTTAGTACAAGTATATATTTATAAAAACCTCTTGAGTATTTGAGACGCTGAGTTCTCCTTTTCGGTTTTGTTTTGAGAAACAATCATTGTCCATAGCCAAACTGCTTTACCTGCAGTTTTATTTTATTTTATTCACACCTCTATTTGGATGTAAATATGACTAATATTAAAATGTTTTTATAAATTCTGGTGAACATAGATGCAAAAATAAAATACTAGCAAACTAAATCCAACAGCATGTTAAAAAGAGAATACACCATGTTCAAGTGGACTTTACGCAAGAGATGTAAGGATGGTTCAATATATGCAAAACGATAAATGTGATATATCACCAATACCCCATGATCATCCCAATAGATGCAGAGAAAGCATTGATGAAATTCAGCATCCATTTTCATAAAAATCTTCAACAAATCAGGCATAGAAGGAACATGCATCAAAATAATGAAGGTCATATATGGAAAATCCACAGCCAATGTTAAACTAAACAAGGAAAAGCTGAAGGCATTCATTCTACAAACTGGAACAAGAAAAGGATGCCTGCTTTCACCACTGCATGCTACCTAGTACTGGAAATTCTAGTCAAAGCAATCAAGGAAAAAAAAAAAAATGAAAGTCTTCCAATTTGGAAAAGAGAAAGTAAAATTACTTTTGTTGGCTGATAATATGAGATAACATCTGGAAAACCCTAAAGACTCTAAGAGAAAACTCTCAGATTTGATAAATGAATACAGTAAAGTTTCAGAATACAAAATCAATGTAGAAAATCAGTAGTATTTCTAAAATACTAAAATCAGTAGTATTTCTAAAAACAAATAATAATCTTGCCGAGAAAGAAATCAAGAAGGCAATCACATTTACATTTGCTACAAAATGAAAATAAAATATCTATGAATATACTTAACTCAGGAGGTAAAAGATCTCTACAAAGGAAACTATAAAACAATGATGAAAGAAATTGTGGATTACACAAACAAATGAAAAAGCATCCCATGCTCATGGATGACTCAAAGTCATTAAAATAACCATACTGCCCTCAAAAATCCTCAGATTCAATGCCATCTCCATCAAAATAGGAATGTAGTTTTCACAGAATTAGAAAAAACAATCCTAACATTCATATGGAACCAAAAAAGAGTCTGAATAGACAAAGCTAAAAGAACAAAGCCAGAAGCATCACATTATCTGACTTCATTTATACTACATGGCTGTAGTAACCCAAATAGCATGGTACTGATATAAAAATAGACACACAGATCAGTGGAACAGAATAAAAAAGCCATAACTAAAGGCACATATCTACAGCCAACTCATATTTGACAAAGTCGACAAGAACATACACGACAGAAAGCACACTCTTTTCAATAAATAGTGAAAATTAGATTGCCATATACAGATGCATAAAACTGGACCCCTATCTCTCAGTATATACAAAACTCAACTCAAGATAAAGACTTACATGTAAGTTTTTGACTAATAAATTTAACTTTCAAAACACTAGAAGGAAACCTGGAGAAAAATGTTCACTCATATGCTTATTGCAGCACTATTCACAATAACAAAGATATTGGCTAAAGAAAATGTGATATATATATATGAACACAATAGAATGCTATTGAGCCATAAACAAGAATGAAATTATATCTTTTGCAGCTACATGGATAGAAATGGAGGCCATTATCTTAAGTGAAACAACTCAAAGAAAGTCAAATACCACATGTTCTTATTTATAAATGAGAACTAAATAATGTGGATACGTGGACATAGAGTGAGGAAAGATAGACACTGGAGACTCAGAAAGATGGTCAATAAGGGGGACGGATGAGAAATTATTCAATGTACATTATCAGGGGTTTGAATACATTAAAAACCCCAACTTCACCACTACACAATATATTCATGTAACAAAATAAGACTTGTACCCCATAAATGTACACACATAAAGTAAAATAGAATAGGAAACATCAAAGTGCAAACTGCTCAATTTATCCACTCAATTAATTTGCTCCTTTCTAGGTGACACTATCTTTTAAGTTGTTTAATTATCAAAACAAATTGAAGTGCATTTTGTTCATGCAGTGTATTTGATTTTCAGTACAATTTACATCAGATGAGAATTATATACACCAAATACAATGAAGATAAAAGTTTGAAATACATATATTATCCTGGCTTTTTGGTTAACCAGAAAACATGCTGATACAGCTTGGTATGAAAGGGCTGTAAATACCAGGACGTTACAACAGAATGGAGTCTCAACCCAGTGCCCAATTTCTTTGCTCTGGATTTCAAGTCTTTTTACTTGTTTTTATTTGTTTGTGATTCTTCTTTGAATAAGAGGGATAGACAAAAAATGATAGGCTTAATGATGGAGGCAGGGCTTAATTTCCGTTTGGAGTAAGGAGAACATACAAGGAGGAGACTCCACAAGAAAAAAAAAAAAAGAGAGAGAGAGAGAGAGAGAATAGGTTCAGAATTTCTGGAAAAGATGAACTATTCTAGTCAACATAAATGAATTAGGATACTTTAATACTTTTTCCAAGGACAAGAAAATTAGGAATGAATTGACTCTGCTGCATACAGGTGGTGAAGAGTAGGAGATGGGGAAAGGATAACTTTATTCATCAAAGAGAGGGGAGAAACAAGTCTAGTAAAGGGGTCCCTATTAAAGGGGCCAAGTGATTATGGCCAAGAACAAGAGGAATTGAGATTAGATTGACTTTGGAGAGAGAATGGAAATGAGATCTTTCAGGGACTCTATTCTAACAAGACTCAGACTTCTCTGTGAGCTAGGAAGTCACTGGAAAGTTCTTCCTAGTGATGTGATTTATCTACGTTTCTAAAAGAAAAATTCTAACTGATGGTGTGAGAATAAGTTGTTTAAAAATAAAATTATAAGACTCAAGAAACAGAACAGGGTTACAATTATACCAACTAAACTTCTGCCTCCTTTTTCAAATGTTTATGATCATTTTTTTTTTTTTTTTTTTTCAAGACAGAGTTTTTGCTTTTGTCGCTCAGGCTGGAGTGCAATGGCATGATCTCAGCTCATTGCAACCTCAGCCTCCTGGGTTCAATAGATTCTCCTGCCTCAATCTCCTTAGTAGCTGGAATTACAGGTGCCCACCACCACGCCCAGCGAATTTTTGCATTTTTAGTAGAGACAGAGTTTCACCATATTAAGCAGGCCAGTCTTAAATGCCTGACCTTAGGTAATCAGCCTTCCTTGGCCTCCTAAAGTACTGCCCTTGACATACTGCTGCAAAACCTTTATCAGAAGGCCACCACTGGTGCTGTTACTGTATTGCCTTGATTCCCACTCTAAAGCTATCCTCATATGGACTGATAACACCAGCTGTCCTTGGGATGCACCTACAGACATGTTGTAAAGCTATTGCTGCTCGCCTAAGGCCTGCTCAATAACTTTTAGACTGATTGGGAAGGAAGGGAAGAAGGAAGGAAGGAAGGAAGGAAGGAAGGAAGGAAGGAACTAATGAAGAAAGAAAAAAATGACAAAGGGAGGGAAAAGGGGCAACATGTGATAGTTGCAGATTAGTTCGTGAATTATACAGAAAAATATACAAAATATGAGAAAATATAAGAAATATATATTTTATACCATTTATAATAGTTAAACCCATTTAACCATTTAAATTTTCTTTAAATTTATAGCTCAATATTATTAGAATATTAAAAATAAATTGTTTTATTTATATTTAACTCTAATTTACAAATGGTCAAAAATATTTATTTGATTTTTAGTCAATGAAAGTTATACCTTTTATAGTAGTAGTGAATTAAGACTTGATAATTGAAGTGACTCATTTCTTTAAGAAATGAGGAACAGATGGTGATCTATCAGCTTGTTTCCCCTCCACCCAAGATATGGAAATGACTTCTGTTCAAGAAGAGCTGCCAACGATGTCTCCAAATGCAGGGTGACTGGTCATGAGGTAGGCCAGAGACCCAAGGGAGAACCCTGTCTGTGTTCTTAGGGAGAGGTGCTGCAACAGACTCTGGGCCAGAGCTGGCAGGAGCATGTTTTCTCAGGTGTGTCTGTTTCAAGGACTCACCACCCATCAAATCAGAATCTGATCTGCCTCAGGAAGAAACCCTGTCATTCACCACAGGCTTCCACTGGTTCATTAAGTGGTGTGTGTCCTTCTCCTTCAAAATTGTAGGGTGGTACCCCAGACCCATCTTACCTCACTACGTTCATAGGATCATGGCTTTCATTCTTGATTCAGGTTCTTCCTTAGTCACAGCAGACCACCTGAAGTCTCTCCAGCTGCAGCTTCCCTGGAAAGGCCCCAAGTCTGCACCAAACTAGCAAGCCAGCAGTCCCAGAAACAGCAACAGGAGGAGGCCAAAGAGCTTTACTCAGTGTTTTTATCACCATTTTTAAAACAACAGCTGCAGCAAAAACTATTGCTTCTAACAGTGATATGAATAATAATTATACTTGCAATCATGATAAATTACAAGAATTATAACTGTTGACATTTAGTTTATATATAGATTTATTATTTATAATGTTCTACAATTTGCTTTCAGTAATTTATATTTGTTAATTTGCCATAAACATCACGACCCCAAAACACTTCGCCCGATGAATGAATCTCACCTATGGACTCATGACTACCTAACTGCCACTACAACCCTTTCACAACTCCAACCCCAGGCCTAGGATATGGGCAACCTTCTGAGATGATGTCATAGCCTGACATGCATATGATCTGTTGAGATCTTAGATCTTAGAGCTCTGCTCTGGTAAAATCAAAGGACAAATTCAAGACACACTCAGCTGTTCAGCTACACTGCAGAAGGAGGAAATGTTTTTTCAACAGATCTATATTTATGTCACTTGCTTTCAGAGTAGAGGTTGTTTCAGGCACAGTATTTTGATTTAGTCTGTGTTGAAAATCATAAATAGCCTACAAATACCAAAAAGGAATGAAAAGAATTTGCCGACATGTGGAGTGCATGATACATGTTTTCAAATTTCTCCTGTGGTGAGAAATGAAATATATAATGTTAGGTCTTGATTTTCTAAACTCAGTGCTCTGCCATTTCCCCAAATTACTCCAAGTCCTTCCAAGGCACTTCAGAAGCATTCTCTGGAGGGGATTATTCCCAGTGCTGAAGAGGACTAAATGGATGAGAACCTCACAGGAATCCTGCTTCTATTGTGGAAGTGTCACTCTCCAGGACCTTGCAGGACTAGGGAAGCTCTATGAGTCATGTGGTCTATTGAGGTACCAGGGCTTTGGAGTCAGGGAGAGTTCATTCTGAGTCCCAGCGCAGCCACTTAGTGGCTATGGGGCTTTGGACAAATTCCTTGACCTAGAATAGTTATGTAAAGTGTCTGAATAAAAATACATAGTGATATTGATTGAAAAAACAGCAGCAATTCTTCATTCTTCCTTGTGTACATACATGCCCTTAGCCATATACTTTTATAGCTCCTCCCAATACAGAATTTGCTTCCCAAAACTTCAGTCTCATTGGCCTTATTTGCTCTGGCCAATAGAAAGCTATGAAAATGACAGTGTACCTGTTTGGGATCCAGAGACAAAAGTTCTTCAATTTGCCTGCTTTTTCTTTCAGAATTCTGCCATCTCCCCAGGAACAAACTAGTGTCAACCTCCTGGAGCATGAGATACCATGGGGAGGAAAACCATAGTGCCTCAGTTGGCAGCCAGCTCACCACTAGAAGCAGAGCTACATATTCAACTGGCAGCTGTCCACATATGCCTGAAGGAGCTCAGCTGGGACCAGAAGAATGACCCAGCTGAGTCCAGCCGAAATAGCTGGCCAGCTCAATCATGAGCTAATAAATTTTGGGGTTTTTGTTTATGCAGTAACAGCTAACTAATACATATACCCAGTGCAGATAGGCTGTCAGGATTGAACGACAGACTAATTACTGTTTACATGGCAAACAGAAGGCACCCTGTAGGTACTGATATTCTTCCCCCTTATTTAAAGTTGTATCTCTTGTCAGATGGTGTTGTTATACAGAAATGCATGTAGACATGTAGGCATGGGATTGGTGCTTAACCTCACATGGTCCTCATGCCAGAGAAAGAACCACAGTCTGATCATTAGGACCAGGGCCAAATTACAAATTAAGAAGTTTGTCTTTAATCTATTTCCTCCACATCTAAATTCCAGAGGTCAAGGCTGCGGATAAATCTGAAGGCCTGGGCTCCCTTCTGTGGGGCCTTATGTTGCTAGTTCACTGTCTGAACTTTGAAAGGGAGGTTAGGTCACCTTGAAACATTAGGTGGGAGAAAGTGTTCTACCTGTGGACATCTCCCTTCTCTCTCTCTCTCTGCCCACTGTCTCTCCCACCCTTGGGCCTGAGGATAGATATTGGCTGGAAGAGGATGTTCCCTTCTTTCCTCTGGCAGAAAAGGGAAATTAGGTCCTTCATGTCCCTGAAGTCAGAAGAGTCAGAGCTCCCAGAGCTGCGCTTCAGTGTGGCAACCGCTGACCACATGGGGCTACTGAGCACCAGCAGTGTGGCTGGTCTGCATTTGTGAAGTGACAGGAAGCTTCAAATACAGAGTGACTTTTAAAGATTTAGTACCAAAAAATCCTTTATCAATAATATAACATCAATTCCATATTTACACATTTTGGATATATTGGGTTAAAGTATGAGAATTTTTTAAAAAAGAAATGAGAAAAGAGTGAGTACTGGTTTTATATAGAAGTATGATCCTTCGTATATTGAGCTGGGTTTTGTAGCATAACGGAAGGCAAATTGATAACACCACACTGTGTTATTCCTGTAGATGCCCTGAGTAATGAACGATTTAAATCATCAACACTTTGGTGGCACTTACAACTCCTTGAAAGATGGCTTGTCCATATATAATTTCACTGGTTGGCAATTTCTTAACTTTTTAAAAAATGCTGTTCAACTGTGACCTGGCTTCATATGCTCAATTATATTTAGAAGCAAAATCAAGCTGAACTCATGGTAACCAAACCCCACTTGCTCTGAAAATTTCACCAAAAGTCAAATCTAATGTAGTCGTGATCTCCTGCCTGACCTGACCTTCATAGTTTACTCTTTCAGGGTTCTTAATATCACTTGCTTGTATAAACTTATAAGCTTATTTAAAGACACACTGATGCCTTATGTAAATGTACTTTTCTGAAAGTACTTCATCTATTTTAATGATAAGAATATAATCTAGGGCCAAAGATAATTAAAGATTAACAAGACTCTTCCTCCATGTCTTTGATTCAAATCCTTTCATCATGTGAAATGTTTCCACAGGGATTTTTCTATTTGTCCCTCTTAAACATGCCATGTAGTAATTTCTGCATCCAAATTTTAGTGGAAATTGTGCAGTATAAATTTAGGAAAAAAGAAAGGAAGAAATAGAGGAAAGAAGATGGGGTGAGGAGTATAAGCTAGAGAATTTAAAGAGAAATTTAAATACTGATAATGTTTTGGTGATCATGGTATACATTATCATGCTTATTCTCTGAAATATTTATCTGGAAAGTATACTATTTCTTATTCCACTATTAG
>NW_016813124.1:1449656-1495457 GCF_001698545.2 Rhinopithecus bieti
ACTTTGTGTGTTTTCTAAAAATATCTGTTTAATATATACAAGACCAACCAAATTCTTTCTATTAATAATTGGCTTAAATGCATTTCTAAAATGTGTATGTATTTGAACCTGTTGGCATTTATTTCAGTAAAAAACTTAAGAAATTTCAGGTGCATCAGCCATTCACCTATATTTGTAGTTCTGGAATAGCTGTTGGATTTTCAAACATGTTTCCTTCTGTTATTCCTAAATAGCTTATAATTTTTCCATTGACTCACCATTTATCTATCTTCAGCAGAGAAATTTTTGTAGACAAAAGCTTTTAGTAAACAGCCAAAAAAGTTTCACCACTGCTCTGTTGCTATTGAGGCAGGATGTGAATAGGCTTTTTCTTAAAGGTTCGGTTGGAAACCCACAATCACAAATTCCATTCATTACAGGAAATCATTGTGTCCTTTGCTGCCATTCTGCATCGTCTGCTCAATCAGAGCATTGGTTGATAGCAGTAGGCAGCCAAGCTGCCCGGGCTTAAGCTGATAGCGAGAAAATGAAATGAAGTGTTCGTGGCAATTATCAGAACAAGTCAGGATTAGGGGAAAAAATATAGCCAGAATGAAAAGATAAACATTTCTGTGATTTGAAATACCTAGCCAATTAAAGCTAAAATTGCAGGTAGGTTTTTTATTTTAGTTTTGCTCTGAAATATTCAGAATATTGACTCGATATTCATGTTCATTTTATTAATGAAGATTTACATTTGTATAATAATATGATGGGAAATGAAGTTTTGTCCTACATTTGAATTTTAAGGAAACTTAAAGTGACCGAACAGTGGACAACAACATTCTGTATATAAGAGCATTTGAGTAGTTAAAAAAAAAAATCATTAAAAGATAGTCTGTATTCACTACACACCCTAGGGCAGCAACATGACATTGTGCTAAGTATTCAAAGTTAAAGCAAGCAGACCTGTATTCTGATTCTGAATCTGGCACTTGCAAAACTCATATGATCACTGATAAATCATGATATATATTTTAATCTTAGCATTTACGTCTTGAAAATGAGACTTAAAATGAATACTACACTATTTATCTTACACAGAAGTGAGAAGATTGAATGACAAAATGTGAGTGAAAGATACTAATATATTTTAAGGTTCCACACACACTATGGTAAACTCTAAGGTATAAACCCTTTTTTTATGCCATCTTTACTATCCATAGTAAAACTCATACGGCAAATCACTACCTACAAACCTAATTTTGGAAAGAAACATTGTAATTACCTAACTATAATATAAAGATTAAGTAAAAGTAAAATAATTAAATAATTTTGTTTCAGTACACAAATGTTAGAAAACAACATTTCTAGAAAATGTTATAAATGACCATATGTGTATACAACTCTGTGTAAGATTACTGAGAAAGGCCAGGCACAGTGGCTCATGCCTGTAATTCCAGCACTTTGGGAGGCTGAGGCGGATGGATCACCTGAGGTCAGGAGTTCAAGATCAGACTGGTCAACATGGCGAAACCCCATCTATACTAAAATATACAAAATTAGCCGGGCTTGATGGCGTGTGCCTGTAATCCCAGCTACCCAGAAGGCTGAAGTAGGAGAATCGTTGGAACCCAGGAGGCAGAGGCTGCAGTGACCTGAGTTCGTGCCACTGCACTCCAGCCTGGGTGACACAGCAAGATTCCATCTCAAAAAAAAAANTGTTCATTTTATTAATGAAGATTTACATTTGTATAATAATATGATGGGAAATGAAGTTTTGTCCTACATTTGAATTTTAAGGAAACTTAAAGTGACCGAACAGTGGACAACAACATTCTGTATATAAGAGCATTTGAGTAGTTAAAAAAAAAAATCATTAAAAGATAGTCTGTATTCACTACACACCCTAGGGCAGCAACATGACATTGTGCTAAGTATTCAAAGTTAAAGCAAGCAGACCTGTATTCTGATTCTGAATCTGGCACTTGCAAAACTCATATGATCACTGATAAATCATGATATATATTTTAATCTTAGCATTTACGTCTTGAAAATGAGACTTAAAAATGAATACTACACTATTTATCTTACACAGAAGTGAGAAGATTGAATGACAAAATGTGAGTGAAAGATACTAATATATTTTAAGGTTCCACACACACTATGGTAAACTCTAAGGTATAAACCCTTTTTTTATGCCATCTTTACTATCCATAGTAAAACTCATACGGCAAATCACTACCTACAAACCTAATTTTGGAAAGAAACATTGTAATTACCTAACTATAATATAAAGATTAAGTAAAAGTAAAATAATTAAATAATTTTGTTTCAGTACACAAATGTTAGAAAACAACATTTCTAGAAAATGTTATAAATGACCATATGTGTATACAACTCTGTGTAAGATTACTGAGAAAGGCCAGGCACAGTGGCTCATGCCTGTAATTCCAGCACTTTGGGAGGCTGAGGCGGATGGATCACCTGAGGTCAGGAGTTCAAGATCAGACTGGTCAACATGGCGAAACCCCATCTATACTAAAATATACAAAAATTAGCCGGGCTTGATGGCGTGTGCCTGTAATCCCAGCTACCCAGAAGGCTGAAGTAGGAGAATCGTTGGAACCCAGGAGGCAGAGGCTGCAGTGACCTGAGTTCGTGCCACTGCACTCCAGCCTGGGTGACACAGCAAGATTCCATCTCAAAAAAAAAAAAATAAAAAAAAAAAAAAAAAAAAAAAAAAAAAAAGTTACTGAGAAAATATAGTTACAAATGCAGACTGACACAGCGAGGTTGTATAGGTTATTCCAAAATCACAGGTAGTGTTGTTTGCATTGATGTAATTTTATAAAATGATGAAAGATCCTTGTAAACTTTTAAACCAAGAAAATATATCCCTCTCTTTATTTGCAAGTGTTCAACATTCCTAAAAAATTCCACATGCATCAAATGGAATAAAAATAAGTTGGATTTATTAGTAATGTAACATAAGTCTCTGGACTAAAATGTAACATAACAAATGTGGTATAAAAATAAGTTAACTTTGTCATATAACGTAAGTCCCTAGGCTAAAATGGTTTTAAACAGGCTTTTCATTACATAAAAATTAGCTGGGACATTCCAAATTTGTTCGGGATATGACATAATTCGGTATTGGGCAGGTATATTGAAATTGTTGTGGGTTTTCTAATATATCTGACCACCATCAAGTGAAGGCCAATATTCAATCATTTGATAATAAAAATGTACTTATTTTGCAAATACCTTCTCTGGATATAACCACTTCCATTGAAAATTATGGGTCTTTAGACCAATAAAAATATCCAAATTACTGTTTTCCCCAAGAATAAGTCTAATTGTATAGAAACCTATCAATCATGTTTTTCTAATGATAGATAGTTCATTTTACTCCACATTTGATTGAAATGCCAGTTAAATGCATGTAGAAAATTCATTAAATCTTCTTTTTATTTTTGGCCGTCAACCATCACAAACTCCCAATTTTATAGAATCATCCAACTCTGTAGTACTTCAGATTCTCCAGATTCAATTTGTTCTATGTGTAACTCATTATTCTCACAAATTCTTCCTGTATAATTATTATATGATGTATGTCAGTGAATGCGCCTCCCCTGACCCTGCATTCTCTGGTATTCCTGTTTGTAATCAACACCTGTTAATAACTTTACTACTGTTTATATTAGAACTATCCTCTCCATGTCAATTTAGACTGTACATGTGCAGGTTCTCACCATACTTCAAATACACTTTTGCAATAGTTTCTTCCTAAATGATGATTGTTTCAAATATTTGTCTAAGAATGCCATTGTCTTCTTTAATCTTTTCCATTTCAGGATAGAGTCATTTTGTATTGCTAGGCATTCAAATGACTCCAAGATCAGGTATTTTGTCCACACACTACATAGATATTTGCCAGGATTCCTCTTGCATTCTAATTCTTTTTGATAAAAGAAGGAAGAGGAGGAGGAGAAGAAGGAGGAGAAGGAGGGAGTAGGGAGAAGGGAGGTGGGAGTAGGGAAAAGGGAGGAGGGAGGAGGGAGAAGGGACGAGGGAGGAGGGAGAAGGGAGGAGGAGGAGAAGAAGGAGGAGAAGAAAGAGAAAGAGAAGGAAATGCAGCAGCAGCAGCAGCTTGCAATTCCTAGCATAATTTTAGTTTGTTTATACTTCTGTACCTTTGCTCAAAATGCTGTTTATGTGAAAATATCTACCCAAATCTCATTTATACTCTATTTTAGATTTGTCTCTAATGAGGATAAATTCATCTTTCATAGCACAGAGGTCTTAGTCCATTCAGGTTGCCATAAAGAAGACCATAGACTAGGTGTCTTATAAACAACAGAAATTTATCTGTCATAGTTAAGGAGGCTGGGAAGTCTAAAAACATGGGGATGATAGATTCAGTATCTTGTGAGGGCTGGGAGCACTTTTTGGTTCACAGACGGTCATCTTTTTGCTGTGTCCTCACACGGCTGAAGGGATGAGGCAACTTTCTGGGATATCTTTTATAAGGGCACTCATCTCATTCATGAAAGCTCAACCTTTATGATCTAGTCACCACCGAAAGGCCTCATCTCCAAACATTGTCACATTGGGAGTAGGTTTTAAGATAAAAATTTGGTGGAGTCACACAAGTTCTTTGGTTTCCCAATGCATATAAAAGTTATGTTTAAATTATAATGTAGCCTATTACGTGTGCAATAGCAGTATGTCTAAAAAAAAGTACTTAGTCAAATTTATAAATAATTTATTGCTAAAAATGCTGGCAATCATCTGAGCCTCCAGTGAGTTGTAATCTTTTTGCTGGTAGAAGGTGTTGCCTCTATGCTGATGCCTGCTCACTGATCAGGGTGGTGGTGACTGAAGATTGAGGTGACTGTAGCTGTTCCTTAAAATAAGACAGCGATGAAGTTTGCTGCATCAATTGACTCTTCGTTTCACAAAAGATTGCTCTCTAGCATGTGATGCTGTTTGACAGTCTTTTTTTAAAAATTTATTTTGTTTATTACTTTATTTGAGACGGAGTCTTGCTCTCTTACCAGACTGGAGTGCAGTGGTGCAATCTCGGCTCACTGCAACCTCTGCCTCCCAGGTTCAAGCAATTCCCTTTTCTCAGCCTCCTGAGTAGCTAGGATTATAGGCAAGCACCATCATGTCTGGCTATTTTTTTTTTTTTTTTTTTTTTTTTTTTTTTTTTTTTTTTTTTTTTGTATTTTTACAGACGGAGTTTCACCACGTTGGCCAGGATGGTCTCGATCTCCTGACATCATGATCCACCTGCCTCGGCCTCCCGAAGTGCTGGGATTGCAGGCGTGAGCCACCACGCCTAGCCTGTTTGACAGCCTTTTACCCACAGTAGAACTTGTCTGCAAATTGCAGTCAATCGTCTCAAACTCTGCCACTGCTTATCAATTAAGTTTATGTAATATTCTAAATGCATTATTATAATTTCAACAATGTTCACAGCATCTTCACCAAGAGTAGTTTCTATCTCATGAAATCAGTTGATTGCTTATTCTTAAGAAACAATTCCTCATCTATTCCAGTTCTATCTTGAGATTGTAGCAATCCGGTCACTTCAAGTTCCACTAGTTCTCTTGTTATTTCTATGACATCTGCGGTTACTTCTCTCTTGAACATTTAAAAGTCATCCATGAGGGTCAGAATCAACTTCTTTCAAACTCCTGTTAATGTTGATATTTTGACTTCCTTTCATAAATCATGAATGTTCTTAATGGTATATGGAATGGTGAATCCTCTTCAGAAAGTTTTCAGTTCCTTTTGCCCAGATATATCAGAGGAAGCACTATCTATGGCAGCTCCAGTCTTACAAAATGTATTTCTTCAATAATGAGACTTGAAAGTTGAAATTACTCTTTGATCCATGGGCTATAGAATGGATATTGTGTTAATAGGCATCAAAATAATATCAATTTCCTTGTGTATCTCCTTCAGAGCTCTTGGGTGGCTAGGTGCACTGTCAATGAGCAGTAATATTTTGAAATGAATCCTTTTTCTGAGCAGTAAGTCTCAACAATGTGCTTAAAATATTCAGTAAATCATGCTGTAAACAGGGGTGCTCTCATCCTGGCTTCGTCAGATCCAGGATTTGGGGAACAGTAAATGAGGACAGGCTTCCACTTAAAGTCTCTGGCTACATTAGCATGGAACACAAGAGTCAGCCTGTTCTTTGAAACTTCAAAGCTAGGTATTGACTTCTCTCTATCTATGAAAGGCCTATATGGCACTTTCTTCCAATAAAGGCTATTTATTTTACATTGAAAACCTGTTTAGTGTAGCCACCTTCATCAACAATCTTAGCTAAATCTTCAGCATAACTTGCTGCAACTTCTATGTCAGCACTTGCTGCTTCACCTTGAACTTTTAAGTTATGGAAATTCTCTGACAGCTTCAAACTTTTCTTCTGCAGCTTCATCAACTCTTTCAGTCTTCATAGAATTGAGGGTTAGGGTCTTGCTCCAGATTATTTTTGACTTAAGGAAATACTATGACTGGTTTTGTCTTCTATTCAGTCCACTGAAGCTTTCTTCATATCAATCATAAGACAATTTTTCTTTCTTATCATTCATGTGTCCACTGGAGTAGCACTTTTAATTTCCTCCAAGAACCATTTCTTTGTGTTCATAACTTAGTGAGGAAAATATGCCAAAAACTGAGACAGGCTAAAAACTAGGCCTCTTGTACCAAGAGGTTTATATCTTACTCACCAAGTTTAACCATTTCTAGCTTTTAATTTAAAGTGAGAAATGTGTAACTCTTTCTTTCACTTGAGCACCTAGAAGACATTGTAGGGATACTATTTGACCTAGTTTCAGTATTGTGTCTCAGGGAATAGATGGGAAGGGAGATAGGGGGAGGGATGGTTGCTGGAGCAGTCAAAATACACATAAAATTTATAGATTAAATTTGCTGTCTTATCAATAAATTGCTGTCTTTTGCAGAGGTTAGTGATGCCCCAAGACAATTGCAATAGTATAAAAATTACCATAACAGACACAATAATAATGAAACAGTCTTAAATATTGAGACAATTACTAAATGTGACACATAGACATGAAGTGAGCATGCACTGTTGGAAAATGGCACTGATAGACTTACTTGATGCAAAGTTACAAGAAACCTCCTGTTTATAAAAAATGTGATACCTGAAGTGCAATAAAATGAACACAATAACATGAAATTTGCCTCTGCTTTTTTACTCGTGCATTTTCTCCTTTGTTTTAACTTGTTAAAGGCTAATAAATAGTTATTTCTTACTCATCCCAATCAATTTTTTAATTCTATTTTAACAACCTGTAAAGTCTAACATAGTATGTAATTAGTAAATAGTTATTAAAATATATAAATGAATTTAAGCTGGTATGATATAAGTTGGCAGGCCTTAAGATCTAGCAAAAGTATTTAGCTTTCATTTTTTTTTTTAATTTTTTGCTAAAACGTAACTTGAGACTCACCAAGAAGCCAGAATGGTTTGCAGAGTACATGCAACTTCTCCAGGGTTTAAAATTTGACTGATGTCAATTGTATAATCTTAACATTTCTTAAGAATGATCTGATAACACTAAAATCTCTAAAGAGGAAAAATGAGGTGTCTTTTCAATAAAGGTTGCCCTTATTAAATAGCTTGGGTCCTGTTTGTTTGTTTATTTATTTATTTATTTATTTATTTATGCTTAATCTGATTAAGCAATGCTTTGATAGTTCAGCAGAAACCATTTGTTCTTATTTAACTTTAAAAAAAAAAATCAAATAATTATTGTATGTGAATACAGCCTCAGGGAAAACAACAATACATTTTGAGACAAAAGTTATCTTTGTACTTTATAGCTACTGTGCCATAAAATGGGCTGTCAGGATTTGCCAAGGGCACTGCAGGAGGGTGGTGAGTCTATGAGGTCAAGATTTCCTCAATTCTCACTGAATTAAAATCACAACTAAAGCTATTTGCTTAATATTCATTATGGTACACTATGGAAACCAAATAATTATTTTAGCTGCAATTAGTAACTGTCAGATACATTAAATATTCATGAAAAATAATTACAGGTTTTATAAATTTGAAATTAGCTAATTTAGAGGTGGAAAGGAAGTAATCTTTTTATTCTTCATCATAAAAGATCATGGCTGACATTCCTATAAGAAAAGACAAGTTCATACAAGAAAAGCATAATAAATTTATTATGTGCACACATGTTCATGGAAGTTATACAGAACATGAAAATTCAAAGAAAGGACCAGTTGGTTGATGCCTAAATACCCTCTTCATTGGAAGGGGATTTGAAGAAGGGGGTGTAAATAAGTGGACTAGGCAATTGCTTGTAAATGATTCTCTTTGGGAATTGAATTGGGACCTGAGAACATGTAATCATTTGGGACGAAGTTCATCCGGGCTTTAGGTTTCCTGTTTAATTTTCAACCTCTTTCTCTTGGATGTAAATTTTAATTTTATCTAGTTTATGAAAGTTCATGGAAGGGATCAAAAACAATTGTGTTTCTCTTTAAAGTTTCTGGTTTCTAGGTAGATAAGGGAGCTTCAGAATGGCCTTATCCTGTGTTTTAGGAGATACAAAGGATTGAGAGACTTGCAGGGTGGTCAGAGAGACCTTGAGGCTGCTGCTTTATTGCAGTCAGTCAAAGCACAATATTGGGTATATTGTTTTCTGAGTCCCAACACTCTATATATTGTCATCATCTCTGAATGAGAGAGTAATGGGGTCAGTATTTGTTATAAACTTCCTTGAATTTAGACTGATTTTTAAATTCCCTGTAAGCAAATTGGGCCTTTAAAAATAAAAACATGTTAGTCTTGTTTGATTTGATAGATATGTTTAATTATATCCTAGGTTGCTAAGTATACATATATTCATATATATTTATTTATAAGCATACATTTATTTATTATATGATATATAATTATACACCATATGCAGATATTATGTATATTATACATTTATATAGTTACGTGTGTGTGTGTGTATATATATATATATATATATGCAACTATCTAGCTGCCTAGATAGCTACAATTTTTGAGAATTCCCTGGACTTTAGAGGAAGGGATTACTAATTTGCTTATTATTTTAGTTAGACATGTCAGTTTGAATTTTTTGAAACTTAGTACGTGCACTAATTTAGTATTATAATTACATGAAAAAGAGGAAGAAGAGTGGGATGCATTAGAGGAGAAGGAGGAGAAAAAAATAAGAAGAGAGAGAAAATTTTGGGAGGCTAAGGCAGGTGGATCACCTGAGGTCAGGAGTTTGAGACCAGCCTGATCAACATGAAGAAACCCCATCCCTACTAAAAATACAAAATTAGCTGGGTGTGGTGGCATGCGCCTGTAATCCCAGCTACTTGGGAGGCTGACGCAGGAGAATCGCTTTAACCCTGGAGGCGGAGATTGTGATGAGCCAAGATTGCACCATTGCACTTCAGCCTGGGCAATAAGAGTGAAACTCTGTCTCAAAAAATAAATAAAAAAGGAAGACAAAGGGCTAATGAGGAAAAGAAATGTAAGAAAGGGTGGGTATAGGGATGGAATGAACTTGAAAAGAGAAAGGAATAGAAAATATAAAATACAAGGGAACAGGCTTGACTTGAATTGCTACCTGAGAGTTCACTTTATCATTATTCACAAAACTGTACATGTGTATTGGAAAAGACAAAACGAAACCAAAAAACAGAAAAACAGAAAGTATTAAAGACAAAGAAGAAGAGGAGGAATTGAGAAAAGATGATCTACTCAATAAAAGCTATAATAATTGGGTCTCCATATAAGAAATAAAATTAGTCTGCTTTTTTACATCTCATATACAACATACAAATTCCAGATGTTTTAAAGATCAAAATGACTAAAAAGAAACTCTCAAACATTTAAAATCTCATATAAAAGAACGTTTTACAGCCTTAAAGTTGGAAAAAATTATTTAAAAAACAAATACATGTAAGCATTCATAAGAAAAAAGGAAATTATTTCATTAAAGTCAAATAAAAAATGAAAATCTCCACGGGACAAAACATCACAAGACAATTTAAAACACAAGTACCAGACCGAGAAAACAGATTTGCAACATATGTAACAGCCAACAAATTTAGATTGTTCATTCGCTTTTATACCTTCTTCCTTCTAGAAAGAGATCTCTCCAAACTTTTAGCTATACACACGACCTCCCAGCTGGAGATGCTATCTCTCAGACTTCGAGGAACCCACATGGGCCTTGTGACCAAGCCCTGGCTAATAGGAAAAAAACAGGAGGAGTGTTGACTGTGCACTCTGAATAGAATCTTCGACGTGGAAATGACTTACCTTCATTTTCCTCCTTACACTTTCTATTGGCTAGAAATGATAAACAACCTTGATGCCAGAGACAGAGGCCATGTCTTGAAGATTACAAAGCCATCTTGTCTTCAACTCTGGACTGCTTTGTGGGAGAGAATAAACTTCTTGCTTATTTAAGTCATTGTTTTTTCACATCTCTGTGATAGCAGGTCAAATGTAGCTCTTCCCTAACTAAAATTATTAACACTGTATCACAGAAGCGTAAACTGATACTTGAAGAAACTTATATCAAGAATACATCAAACAAAAAGTGGCCAAGTGAAATATAGTGGTGTTTCTGCCTTCAAAGCCTGTGTTCTTCACACCTTAATCCTAGGCAGGGAAAGTCTGGCCCAAGGGCATAAATTCTCGAATGTGACTGTAAAGGACAGTCTCAAAGTGACTGCTAATTAAAACCTAGAATACATGAAAATTCTAATTAGGAAATATTTGTCTCCTTTATATATTTGTTTTAAAAGGTTTCAGACATTGTTCTAGGAACAATGGAAGGGGTCCTTTTTGGGATTTAATGTGGCTCATAGGTGATGGGACTACAAAGTATCCTTCTCAGTCATTCCACCACATCCACTCCCACAGGAACAGAAAATATTTTCTTACCCTGATGGAAAGTTAGATCTTACAAGTCACAGTTAAATTTCCTCTCTCTCAGCCTATAGCACATAAAGTATTACCAGCGTATTAGGAAAGAGACTGATAGAATCGGTTTAATTGTCTCAGTGATCTAATGAGGAAAGCATCAGGCAGTGAAAGAGTTTGCCAACCAACATTCCAAACAACAGTGACTGCAATATTTTTCCACATGGAAGTAGAAATATAATAAATTTAGGTCAAAAAGAGCGATTTGGTTACCAAGCAGTGATTTGGAACCAATGCAGCAATTTTCTCTCAATCTGAAAAGGAAAAATATTTTGTTCTTGCAGCTGATTCAATTAAAATAAAACACATGAAAACATTACATTTTTTTTTCCTTGATGCCAGAGGTGCAGAAAGACTGAAGAGATGCTTAACAGGGCAATATTTCAGTCATAAAAGCTAATCTGCTTTGTCAGTGAGGTGTTTAAGGGAAAATTCAACACCACCAAGCACGTTAGTGTGGCCCAGATGCACAGCAGATTCTAGAAGCACAGTGCTAACAGGAGCTTTCATCAGAAGGTGATCCTTTTACTTTCAGAATAACTATCATCAAATAAAGACAAAGTAGTTGAGAGGAAAGCAAACTGTTAAGAAGGAAAATTGAGCACTTCAGTTTGCCAAGAAATATATTTATAAACATGCCGAGCAAAATAAAAATTAATGTTATGATTTTGATACCTTTCATGTAAATTACATCTGAATACTAATATGTGTATGTACATGTATATGACTGTGTATATATTTACATCTATACACAGTCATATATATATACATTCATTTAAGGAAGTTTGGGTTAGTTGGGAATATGGATACTTATATCAGAGAACAAATTCATTATATGTTTTATTAAGTGTGCTTTGGTAGAATTCTAAATATTTTAAAATTATAATTTTGAGAATGAGAAAATATGTAAGAAAGTTTGTGAAGTCTAACAGCTTTTTGAAAGTGCAATTGAAATAAAACTAACTGTATATATTGAAAATATGTAACATGATAAGATGCAATGTATGTATGCATCTGTGAGAACATCTCTTTCTTTTTTTTTTTTTTTTTTTTTTTGAGATGGAGTCTTGCTCTGTTGCCCAGGCTGGAGTGCAATGGCACAATCTCGGCTTACTGCAACCTCTGCCACCCAGGTTCAAGCAATTCTCCTACTTCAGCACCCTAAATTGCTGTGATTACAGACACGCACCACCACACCTGGCTGATTTTTGTATTTTTAGTAGAGACAGGGTTTCACCATGTTGATCAGGCTGGTCTCAAACTCCTGAACTCATGATCCACCCACCTTGGCCTCCCAAAGTGTGGGGATTACAGGCGTGAGTCACCACGCCCAGTCTATTTAATATGTTCTTAACTCCCAAAGTGTTCTTGTGCCCCTTAAGTGTTTCTCATTCCTCCCTCTCCTTATTCTAGCCACCCTCAGACAGCCACTGATTATCTATGTCAATTAATTTATATTTTCTATTATTTTATTTTATTTTATTTATTTATTTTTGAGACGGAGTCTCACTCTGTCGCCCAGGCTGGAGTGCAGTGGCGTAATCTTGGCTCACTGCAAGCTCTGCCTCCCAGATTCACGCCATTCTCCTGCCTTAGCTTCCTGAGTAGCTGGGACAACAGGTGCCCACCACCACGCCTGGCTAATTTTTTTGGATTTCTAGTAGAGATGGGGTTTCACCATGTTAGCCAGGACGGTCTCGGTTCCTGACATTGTGATGAGCCCACCTCGGCCTCCCAAAGTGCTGGGATTACACGCGTGAGCCACCGCTCCCAGCCTATAATTTTATATTGATGGAAACTGTCTCAACATTATAAGAGCTATTTATGACAAACCCACAGCCAATATCATACTGAATGGGTAAAAACTGAAAGCATTCCCTGTGAAAACCGGCACAAGACAGGGATGTCCTCTCCCACCACTCCTATTCAACACAATATTAGAAGTTCTGGCCAGGGCAGTCAGGCAAGAGAAAGAAATTAAGGGTATTCAAATAGGAAAAGAGGAAGTCAAATTGTGTCTGTTTGCAGATAACATGACTGTATATTTAGAAAACCCCATCGTCTTAGCCCAAAATCTCCTTAAGCTGATAAGCAACTTCAGCAAAGTCTCAGGATACAAAATCAATGTGCAAAATAACAAGCATTCCTATACACCAATAATAGAGAAACAGAGAGCCAAATCATGAATGAACTCCCATTCACAATTGCTCAAAGAGAATAAAATACTTAGGAATACAACTTACAAGGGATATGAAGGACCTCTTCAAGGAGAACTACAAACCACTGCCCAAGGAAATAAGAGAGGACACAAACAAATGGAAAAACATCCCACACTCATGGATAAGAAGAATCAATATCATGAAAACGGCCATACAGCCCAAAGTAATTTATGGATTCAATGCTATCCTCCTCAAGCTACCATTGACTTTCTTCATGGAATTAGAAAAAAAAAAAAAAAAAAAAANAGGATTCCCTATTTAATAAATTGTGCTGGGAAAACTTGCTAGCCATATGCAGAAAACTGAAACTGGACCACTCCCTTAAACCTTATACAAAAATTAACTCAAAATGGATTAAAGACTTAAATGTAGGACTGAAAACCTTAAAAATCCTAGAAGAAAAACTAGACAATACCACTTAGGACATAGGCATGGGCAAAGACTTCATGACTAAAACACCAAAAGCAATGGCAACAAAAGACAAAATTGACAAATAGGATCTAATTAAACTAAAGAGCTTCTGCATAGCAAAAGGAACTATCATCAGAGTAAACAAGAAACCTACAGAATGGGAGAAAATTTTTGCAATCTATCCATCTGACAAAGGGCTAATATCTGGAATCTACAAAGAACTTAAACAAATTTGCAAGAAAAAAAAATCAAAAAGTGGGTGAAGGATATGAACAGACACTTCTCAAAAGAAGACATTTATGCAGCCAACAAACATATGAAAAAGAATCTCATCATCACTGGTTGTTAGAGAAATGCAAATCAAAACCACAATAAGATACCATCTCATGCCAGTTAGAATGGTGATCATTAAAAAGTCAAGAAACAACAGACGCTGGAGAGGATGTGTAGAAATAGGAATGCTTTTTCATTGTTAGTGGGAGTGTAAATTAGTTCAACCATTGTGGAAGACAGTGTGGTGATCCCTCAAGGATCTAGAATGAGAAATACCATTTGACCCAGCAATCCCATTATGAGGCATATACTCAAAGGATTATAAGTCATTCTACTATAAAGACACATGCACACATATGTTTATTGTGATACTGTTCATGATAGCAAAGACTTGGAACCAATGCAAATGCCTATCAATGATAGATTGGATAAAGAAAATGTGGCACATATACACCATAGAATACTATGCAACCATGAAAAAGGATGAGTTCATGTCCTCTGTAGGGACATGCATGCAGTTGGAAACCATCATTCTCAGCAAACTAACATAAGAACAGAAAACCAAACACTGCATGTTCTCACATTTAAGTGGGAATTGAACAATGAGAAGGCATGGGCACAGGGAGGGGAACATGACACACCAGGGCCTGTTGGGGGATAGGAGACTAGGGGAGCAATAGCATTAGGAGAAATACCTAATGTAGATGATGAGTTGATGAGTGCAGCAAACTACCATGGCACGTATATACCTATGTAACAAACCTGCACATTGTGCACATGTACCCCAGAAATATTTTTATTTTCATATATTGATCTTTTATCTTACATCCTTACTAAACTCACTGTAATTCTAGTTGTTCTTTTGTAGACACCACTGTGTTTGTATATAGGCAATTATTTCATTTGCAAATAAATTGTTTTGCTTCTTTCTTTCTAATCTGAATGGTTTCATTCTTGCCTGTTGCACTGACTGGAACTGCAAATGAAATGTTGAATGGTAGTTGTGAGAGCAAAAATGCTTGCATTTTTTATCTTAAGAGATAAGCATTCATTTTTTTCAGCCTTAAGTATGATGTTAGCTATAAGTTTTCACATAGATGTCTTTTCTCAAGATAAGAAAGTTCTCTTCTATTTCTTCTTTGCCGAAATCTTCTTTCATGAATAGATATCAGACTTTTTAAAATGGTGCTTCTACATCTATTGAGATTATTATAAGATTTTATTTTTAGTATATTATTTGGTGAATTGCATTCATTGATTTTGGAATGTTAAACCATGTATTGCTGGAATACATTTCACTTATTCTCTTGACGTACCATCTTTCTATATCTTGTTGTGTTTAATTTGTTAACGTTTAAATTTTTTGGATATATATTCATGAAGACAAGTGTTCTATAATTTTCTTTTCTGATAATGCCTTCTTCTGATTTTAGTATCAAAATACTGCTGACCTCATAGAATGATTTAAGAAAATTCCGTCGTGGTCAGTTTTCTGGAAGAACATGTACAGAGTTGGTATTATTTCTTCCATGGATATTTAGTAGATCGTCCCATTGAAGCCTTCTTGGACTAGTGTTTTCCTTTGTGGAAGGCTTTTAACTGCAAATTCAATTTAAAAAAAAATGGGGATATTTGGGCTAGTTATTTCTTCTTGAGTCAACATTAGTATCTTGTGATCTTCAAGGAAATTGCTCATTTAAATCTAAGTTGCAGAATATACTTGTACAAAATTGTTGACAATATTACCATATTTTTCAGTTAATATTCATGGAATCTGTAGTGATGGTGCCTCCTTCATTCCGTATATTGCTTTTTGTGTCTTTCTTTTAAGTTTTACCTGATTAATCTGGCTAGAAATTTATTAACTATGTTAATCTTCTCAAATACTTATTTTTTTTATTTTATTAATTTTCCTCTTTCTATGTGTCTGTCTCTCTGTCTAGCTTTCTCCCTCTTTGATCTTTATGATTTTTGTTCGACTGGTTTGTATTTTGTTTACTGTAATTTTCTGCTTTCCTAAGACAATCAATTTGAGAATTTTCTTTTTTAAACCAGGCATAAATCCTACAAATTTTGATGTACTTTATTTTATTTTAATTCAGTCCAATGTACTTTCTATCTTTTCTTTAGATGTGTTCTATTTAGTTTCCAAATACGTGTTTGGCAATTTTCAAAATGTATTTTCTTATTTATTTTAATTTCATACTATTTTTATCAGAGAAAATACATTGTATTATGCAATGCATTTTACATTCATTGATACTTCTTCTGCAGCCAAGAATATGTTTTATGATAGTAAATGTTCATTGTGCACTACAAAAGAATTTTTAGTCTGCTTTCGTTGAGAAAAGCAGCCAAGCCTTCTGTGTCTGTAGTTAATTTCTATTGACTGTTGCTACCAATTTGTGATGACATCACCACCGCCCACTTTCCTGACATCTGGCTGCTTTTCAGATTCTTTTTATGACTGGTTTTGAGCAATTTGAGTATAGTGTGGCTTGGGTCTTTTTTGTTTGTTTATTTCATTTTTCTCATGCTTTGGGGTCATTGAGTTTTTTATCTATTGGACTTTATATCAAATTGGAGATATTTTGATATATATTTATTTATGTATGTACCATTTCCCACTTTCGGAGTCTTCGACTGTGTGTATATTAGGTCGTTGGGGTTTTCCTACAGTTCGTTGATGCTCTTTTCATTTTTTAAAATTATTTTTCTCTATGTTACATTTTGTTTACTTCTGTTGTTATGTCTCCAAATTTATTAATCTTTTCTTTTGCAATGTTTAATTTGTCATTTATTCCATCAGTGTATTTTTTTTTACATTTTGGACAATATAATATTCATTTCTAAGAGTTCAAATTGGATCTTTTTTTTTTTGGAGATCTAATTAGTTTTCTTAACTTTTTGAAAATATGGAATACAGTTAATATAATTGCTTTAATATCCTAGTCTGCTAATTTCAACATGTTTCAGGTCTCTATCAATTCTCAAATTATTGATTAAGGTATTGATTTTTCCCTCCTTCTGAGCTGTGTTTTTACTACTTCTTTGCGTACTGGTTAATCTTTAATTGCATGCATGACAGATGATTAAGTTACTTGGATGGAGTTATACTTACAGATCTTGTTTTAGTTTTTGTTTGACAAATTGGAAGCAGTGTTTGATTTCGGATAATTATTTACCACTAGTGAGGAATGGTAATTCTGAGTGTTCTACTTAATGCTCCATAAATTATGAGTTTTTCTGGTCTGGTTGGTTCTATTTTTGTCACTGTACAATCCTGGGCACTATTCCTTTTGATCTTTTCAGTTGGTTATTTTTCTGTGCTTGGGTAGTTTCCTCTTACATATGCAGTAATCAATACTCTGTGGAATACTGAATAGGGATGCTCTGTAGATTGCCAGCATTCTTTTTCCTTGTAGCTCTCTTGTCTTGGTTACTTGGTCCTGAAAATCTAGACACTTTGCTCTCCCTGTACTCTCAGCTCTGTCTTAACTCCTGGCATCCACTGGGATCAGCATAGACTCTATCTTTCAGCACCAAAGCTTGGAACATTCCAGGCAGTAAACTGAGACTATTGTAGGGCATATTACTATCAATAAATAGAAGAGTTGAAAGAGCAAAACATTTACTATAAGATTTTACCTACAGAGACAAATGTCTAGCCCTTTTTACAGATAATGGCATGTTAAATACCCAAAGGCAGGTGACAGATTCCCAAAGTTTTCACTTATTAAATTATATTTCCAGTTTTCTCAAATGTAACTCATTGGAGTGTTTTCAAATAAATTACCATTCTGAACTCTTTTTGCTAGGTTTTAAGATTTTGTCAAAAGTTTTGTTTTATTGATTTGTTTGTTTATCATTGGTCAAAGAACTCAATGTTATACGTGTCACAGATAAAGTGATATTGATAACATTACCAAAGTAAAATGAATAGATCAAATTTATTTAGTCTTGAATCACTATAAAGTTATTAAGAGTATTAACATCAATCATTCTTTAACTGATTTTCTCCAGTTACTTAAACTTATAACATATTTTAGCAATAGTTTACTTTTTAGGTAACTCTTTTTTTTCATTGATACTCTCCAAAAGTGTATGCTCCTTGACATGTGAAAAAAAAATTGTCATGCTGTTTTTGACCTAACATATTTAATACTAACTGTAAAAACCATTTTCATGGGTTTCTACTTGTATTAGTCCATCTTTACTCTGCTATGAAGAATGCCTGAAATTGGGTAATTTATTTTAAAAAGAGATTTAATTGACTCACATTTCCGAATGGCTGTGAAGGCCTCAGGAAACATAAAATCATGGTAGAAGATGAAGGGGAAGCGAGGCATGTCTTACGTGCTGGCAAGAGAGAGAGAGAAAAGAAAATTGCCACACATTTAAACCATGAAATATCATGAGAACTCACTCCCTATCACAAGAATGGCATAAAGGAAAGCACCCTCATCATCCAGTCACCTCCCACTAGGTCCCTCCCTCAACACATGGGGATTACAAGTCAAGATGAAATTTGGGTAGGGACACAGAGTCAAACCATATGATTCCGCCCTGGTGCCTCCCAAATCTCATGTCCCTCTGACATTTCAAAACACAATTATGCCTTCCGAATAGTCAGTCTTAACTCATTCCAGAATTAACCTAAAAGTCTAAAACTCACAGTTCTAAATGACTGTGGAGGCCTCAGAAAACTTACAATCTGGCAGAAGGCAAAGGGGAAGCAAGGCACATCTTACATGGTAGCAGGAGAGAGAAGGGAGAGCACCAGACACTTATCAAACAACCCAATCTCTTGAGAACTTACTATCATGAGAATAGCGTAAAGGAAACCACCCCTATTATCCAATCCCACTAGGTCCCTCCCTTGATACATGAGGAGTACAATTCAAGATGAGATTTGGATGGGGACACAGACTCAAACCATGTCACTACTCTAACACTACATTAGATACAGTTGCTGTGAATTGACAGAAACAGATCTATATTGAGTCAGAAGCATCTCTCTATTCAAGAACATCAAATTTTAGCAAGAGGGTTTCAGTTTTACTAAAGATGGGCTCTGTGAGACAAATCTGCAGTTCTTACTGAAAATACAGAAAATTAAAATCCAAATTGAAACAATTGGGAGGAACTTAGAATGACTTTAGGAAAACTTTTCCGTTAAACCCCGCAGGCTGTGAAAGGAATATACTCAGATGACAGCCTCATTGAGTTATTAGTGCAGCAACTCAGTATGTCTTTATGTCATACTATCACTCTTCCTATCAAAAGTGGGGACACAAAATAGTAGCAACAACAGAAATCTGATTGTGAGGGGGACTGTAAATATTCTTTAAAAGTGTTTTATTTGAGGCAGCAGAGATCAGATCTCAAGGTACTGAAATATACCCTCAGAAGTATAATTTATTTTATGCCAAATATGGATTTTTAACAAACATTTTATAAGATTTAATAACAATGTTAAGAAGAAAAATTTCAATTGAAGGGAGAAAATAAAATGAATATAAAATGGCTTTTTTCTTGACTAGTAAGTGGAGCATTACATAATTCATCAGAAGAGCCACTTTTATAATCCACATAAATGAGTTTTATGATGATAGCAAATCAGAAATATGTGAGAAATACTATAATCTGAGTCAAAATAATTTTACCATTGATGTCTCATTTAGTTTACTGATAACAATTTATTGTACTATTGGCTCACAGAGTTGGGAAACATATGCCAGTCAATAAACATTATGAAGAGTAAAAGAAACTCAGTTAGAAATCACTGGAGAATAGTTCTTTGTTTTCTTGAGATGAATATAAAATGCAGTATAATAAATCTTATAAGGGAAGAGAAAGAACATAAATGAAAAAAATATATATTTTACCAAATAGCCTTTGATAAGTTTCAGAATGAGGCTTTTTAAAGTAATAATATTATTGCTTTGAAAGTTTACCATTTAGAACAGGCCAGATGATACCAGAAGAAAACCGGTGAGAAATAACGAAAGCATAATAGTGACCACAGTCATTGTTTTTACTTACTTGTTTATTCATTATTATTTAAGTTTTCCTATTGTTTTTATTATTTTCTTGATAATGGTAATTGAGTTGCTGTCATTGGCTATAAAATTAGAAGATGCTTTGAAAGGATAATAAACATATAAATTATATTTTGGGAGACTCAGGCTGGAAGTTACAATACAGAAAAGGAAAAAAGAAATTGGGGTTGAAATAATCAAAATTGATGAAGTTTACCTGGCATTTTCTTTGCTATTATGACAAATTTTTATTTATACCTTAATATTAAAGTTGATGTCAGAGTTGTATTCAGGCCTAATCTGTCTATCCTTAGTTCTAGTGCCTTCTACTAGTGTCTTGAATAAAAAGGCAGAGAATACATAGCAGATCAACTGAAGACTCTCCTGTATATATTAAATATTTTGATATTGACAATTACATTTTCAAAACTAAGACAATATAAGCACCAGTTATCATGTTTGAATTCAGACTGTTTCAATTTACTGATTTGTTAAATGAAACAATTGATCATCTCTTTGTCCCTTACTCTCTCCACCTCTGCAAATTGTTTCAAATTAATACCTACTACTGATATTTTTTTCTTTTCTCAAGTAGATAACTCCAAGTAAAATGTATTGCCTGCTCTTGGCATCATTCATCTGTTGCTTACCCACACCTTCTTTCTTGTCTTGCCCTGATCATTTACCACATCATGCACCACACTATTAGGTTAGGATCACAAAGCAATACAGTTATTTGATGAAAGATTTAAATTATCAACATTTTAACAACACATTGTCAATTCACACATCTGTTCTGAACAAGTGCTGCAATCCACTGGGTACAGGTTGGCTGGGTGAACTGTGCATTTGTGAATACCTGAATAACATATTTGATGAGAAGGATCTATATTGACCTTCTTTTTTATTCTATTATGGGTTCTGAAATTGCAAGCAACTAAGAGTAGAGATAGAAGAATGGCATTGGTCTTTGGGCAATAAATGCTAACTCTTTTTTCTTAAGTTCATAAACAGATGCGTTGAAGAAAATAGTTATCACAGCCATTTTCTAGAGGAAAGAAGACAAACACAAGCAAAAATATAGCTTCCTGAGGAAGGCATGCGCCATCATTCTTAGAGATAACTACTTCATATTTTGAAGGTAGGAGCCAAGTTCTTCATTAAATTATTCAATAATATTCATCCTTCTAGCAATAGGAATATAGTAATAGAAACATATAAAGTCCCGGAATTCAAGGAGCTTATATTCTAATGTTAGAGACAGATATTAAATAAAAAGAGTAGTAAAAATATGTAAGAATTTGGGTAATGGCAAGTGCTATGGAGAAAATCAAAGTTGGGAAAAGGAATAGAAATTGTTGATGTGAGAAGACGATATTTTACATAGAGAAATACAATTAATGAAGACAAACCCATGCAGATGCCATGGAAGCACATTTCAGAAAAAGATAATAGAAAATACCTTGAGACATTAGGGTGTCTGGCATGTTTTTAGGACAGAAATGAGGCCAGTAGAGCTAAAATGGAATAAACAAGGGAGAGAACAGAAGGAAAATTTAATAGGTACAGAAGTGTCAACTACAGAGAGTTTTAAAGGCCACAGTGGACTCAGCCCTTTACTGTGAATAGTATCAGAAGCCATTAGATGGTTTTGTGCAGAGGAAAACATGATCAGGCTTAACTGAGTGCAGTGATTCATGCCTGTAGTCCCAACACTTTGGGTGGCCAAGGTGAGAGGATTGCCTGAAGCACAGGAGTCCAAGACAGCCTGGGTAACATGGCAAAACCCTGTCTCTACTCCAAAAAATTAAAAAAAAAAAATTAGCTGGGCAGGGTGTTGTGTGCTGGTAGTCCCAGCTACTCAGGAGGCTGAGGTGGGAGGATCGCCTAACCCTCGGAGGCAGAAGTTGTCATGCACCAGGATGGCTCAACTGGACTCCAGCCTGGGAGACAGAGTGAGACCTGTCACACACACACACACACACACACACACACACACACAAAATAAAACAGCAACAACAAAGTATGATCAGGTTCACTCTTCAAAAACGTTACTCTGGCTATTTAACTGAAAGTAGACTGTAGGAGGCATGACAGAATTGGGAATATCAATTAGTAGGCTATTGCAAAAATCTAAGAAAGAGATAAGAACAGCTTGGATTCATGTAGCAACATGAGAAGCAATGGAAAAGATATTGAGATTTGCACGTATATTAAAGATAGAGTCAACACAATTCTCTGATGGATTGGGCATGGAGCATGTACAAAATAAAACGACCAACAATGGCATTCAATTATTTTGCCTACACATAAAAAGAAAAATTGAGTTGTCATCAACTGAGATGGGAAATATCGAGAAAGAAGCAGTTTGTAGGAGAAGAGATAAGGAAATATCGGCAATAATAATTTTGCTAGATTCAGCAGATTCAGCAAGAAAGAAAGGGGGGAAATTGAAACAGTGGAATAGACTTTAAAGAGTTTTGCAGTAAAAGTAAAAGGAGGGATGTGACCACAACTGAAGGTGGAAATGTAGTTGAAGTTTTGTTTGGTTATGTTTCCAGATGAGGGATGTGACTGAATATTTGTTAGAAAAGCAGTTGTTCAGCAAAGAGTTAGAAATGATGTAGATTAAAATATGCGAAAATTGTTGAAACAACATGGCTAAGTTCTTGGGATAATAAAATTGCTATGATACATAGTCAGTGTGTTTACTTTTATTATGATTGCTGTTGTTATTTTTTGAGATGGAGTCTCACTCTCTCACCTAGGCTGGAAGGAAGTGGTGCCATCTCGGCTCACTGTAACCTCTGCCACCCAGGTTCAGGTGATTCTTCTACCTCAGCCTCCTGAGTATTTGGTATTACAGGCATGCACTTCTACGCCTGGCTAATTTTTGTATTTTTAGTAGAAACAGGATTTTGCCATGTTGGCCAGGCTGGTCTCGAACTCCTGACCTCAAGTGATCTGCCTGTCTCAGCCTCCCACACAGCTAGGATTATGGGCATTAGCCTGTATTTTGACTTATGGGACCTATTTAATATCAGGCCAGAAATCATTCAGGTTAAGCCTGATCATGCTGCAGTAACAAAACAAAATTGTAGCATTCTATCACAAAATTTATTTATGTTTTACTTTGTCCTTTGGGAGTTGACAATGGCTATTACTCATGTAGTTACTCAGGAAACTAGGTTATCAGAGGTTCTATCTCAAACATGTTTCCACAATCAGTTTGAAGAGATTGACGCAGCATTTCATACTGGCATCTTCTTCCAGGAAACAACACACATTGGTTAAATTGAAAGTACAATTCTATCATGAGCCCCAGGAAAAGAAAATTGGAAATATTTAACAATCTTAAATGACTACCACAGTTGGTTAATGTGAAGCAAGTATGCATTCTTATACTAAATATGTCAGCGTGAGTTTTGTAAAGCTTAAGAACGAACAGGAACTATGATAAAAAGTAAAGTCTGTAATGTTATCAGGTAGTGGAGTATATTTTGATTAATAGATTGCAATAATCCAGTTAAGCAACAAATTTTATCTCTGGATAAATCTTTTCCATTTACCTCTGTATCTCTTAATCTGCAGATCAGCAGTGATGATTTCAGAGGCGTGGAAATTTAATGTAATTTTGGAATCTTTAATTTTTATGAAAATATTTTAAATTATATTTGATTCTGTTTATTATCTGACTTCTATGCATGGAGTACAGTTGTATTCTTCCTATAGACTGCACGATAAACTAGCACTAAACATAGCAACTTAATAGAATATACATTTATTATTTCATAAATTCTGCAAGTTGAGTCTGGCATGAGTCAGTTGCTTTAGGGTTTCTCACAAGGCTGCAATCAAGGTGCTTACTGAAGCTGTAGTTTCATCTGAAGACTCAACTGGAGAAGGACCCACTCCTAGGTTCTCTCACATGGTTTTTGGTATAATTTAGTCCCTCAAGGGTTGTTGAATTGAATGCCTCAACTCCCTTTGGGAACTGGCCAGAGACTTCCCTCAGTTCCTTAACACTTAGGTCACATCAGATTGTTTCATCAGAGCAGTAGAAATAGAAGAGAAAGAGGAATATAAAACTCTCAGTCTTCTATAACTAAATCTTGAAAGTTACACCCAGTTACTTTTGCTCTATGCTATTTGTTAGAAGCAGGTTACTAGGTCCAGCCCACACTCAAAGGAAAAGTACTATACAAGGCCATAGATGCTAGGAGATAGAAATCATCAAGAGCCATTTTAGAAGGTTATCTACAATAATGACCAACACAATTTTCAAAGATTTTATTATTCAAAGGTTTTCTCATAATTTAAAGTACTCCA
The DNA here is from genome assembly GCF_001698545.2 of Rhinopithecus bieti. Taxonomy (NCBI): domain Eukaryota; kingdom Metazoa; phylum Chordata; class Mammalia; order Primates; family Cercopithecidae; genus Rhinopithecus; species Rhinopithecus bieti. The sequence continues at coordinate 1,473,926 of NW_016813124.1, forward strand.
GTGAGCCAAGGCAACAGGGGAGGGAGATTTTGAATAATTAAAAGATAAAAGCCAGAAACAAAAAACTTGTGAACAAAAATAATTGATTTTTAAATATTACTCAGTGTATTAATTAGAAAGCCATTTTTTGACCTGGTATAAAGACAAAATTTGATATCATATTGTATCTAAAAACTAAAATTTTCTAGTACAAAATATTTTTTGAGACACAGTCTCACTCTGTTGCCCAGGCTAGAGGGCAGTGGCGCAATCTCTGCTCACTTCAACCTTCGCTTCCCAGGTTCAAGCGATTCTCCTGCCTCAACCTCCCAAGTAGCTGGGATTACAGTTGTGTGCCATCCCGCCAGACTGATTTTTATGTTTTTGGTAGCGATAGGGTTTCACCATGTTAGCCAGACTGGTCTCGAACTTGTGACCTCATGTGATCCACCAGCCTAGGCCTCCCAAAGTGCTGGGATTACAGGCATGAGCCACCACAACCGGCCTGGCCTAAAAGAAAAGTTTAAATTAATATTTTTAAGTGTAAAAAAGCTCCTTTCCTGATTTTCCTTACACTTTAATGAGATAATACGGTGATATCATTCCAAGGCGATTTTTTTTTTTTTTTTTTTTTTTTTCTATAAGGATTCCCTCTTTTCTTTATACTTTAAGTTCTAGGTACATGTGCATAACGAGCGGTTTTGTTACATATTGTATACTTATGCCATGTTGTGTGTGGCTGCAACCATCAACTCGTCAAGCACCCACAATTCATCATTTATATCATGTATAACTCCCCAAATGCAATCCCCCTCTCCCCCTCCCCTTCCCCCCTCCCCATTGATAGGCCCCAGTGCGTGATGTTCCCCTTCCTGAGTCCAAGTGATCTCATTGTTCAGTTCCCACCTATGAGTGAGAACATGCGGTGTTTGGCTTTTCATGTTCTTGTGACAGTTTGCTAAGAATGATGGTTTCCAGCTGCATCCATGTCCCTACAAAGGACGCAAACTCATCCTTTTTTATGGCTGCATAGTATTCCATGGTGTATATGTGCACATTTTCTTAATCCAGGTCTGTCACAGATGGACATTTGGGTTGATTCCAAGTCTTTGTATTGTTGAATAGTGCCGCAATAAACATATGTGTACATGGGTCTTTGTAGTAGAATAATTTATAATCCTTTGGGTATATACCAGTAGTGGTGATGCTGGGTCCATATGGTACATCTAGTTCTAGATCCTTGAGGGAATTGCCCCATACTGTTTTCCAGAATGGTTTGAACTAGTTTACAATCCCCACCAACAGTGTAAAAGTGTTCCTATTTCTCCACATCCTCTCCAACAACCTGTTGTTTCCTGACTCTTAATGATTGCCATTCTAAACTGGTTTGAGATGGTATCTCATTGGGTTTTGATTTGCATTCTCTGATGGCGAGTGGACGATGAGCATTTTTTTCATGTGTCTGTTGGCTGTATGAATATCTTCTTTTGAGAAATGTCTGTTCATATCCTTTCCCCACTTTTTGATGGGGTTGTTTGTTTTTTTCTCATATATGGTATTGAGTTCTTTGTAGATTCTGGACTATTAGCCCTTTGTCCAGTATGAGTTAGGTTGCAAAAATGTTCTTCCATTCTGTAGGGTTCCTGTTCACTCTGATTGGTAGTTTCTTTTGCTGTGCAAAAGCTTCTTTAGTTTAATTAGAATCCCTTTGTCAATTTTGGCTTTTGCTGCCGTGTTTTGAGTGTTTTAGACTATGAAGTCCTATTGCCCATGCCATGTCCCTGAATGGTACTACCTAGATTTTCTTCTAGGGTTTTTATGGTATTAGGTCTAACATTTAAGTCTCTAATCCATCTTGAATTAATTCTTCGTATAAGGGGTAAGGAAAGGATCCAGTTTCAGCTTTCTACTTATGGCTAGCCAAGGCAAATTTATTGCTGATCTAAGAAAATGAAGCGTGAATACCCATTATGCTTCTACACTATCAGTTACTGTGTATTCTTTTAATGACAGTGTATGATCTTTGTAGTTTTCTAAAAGGTATTTTTTTAAAAAGTAAAATGTTACCTGAGGCAAGACCAGGTTTTAATAAATAGGTATACAAAAAAAAAAGTTTACTGAACAATGATGACGCCCTCTTTAGTAACTATTGTGTTATTTACTGGTATATTTTTTCATCTAGAAAACATTGATTGAACACGTGCTATGGGATAATAGCAACAAGACTATTCTTAGCTTGGGATAATAGTAGCAAGGATAGGCTTTCATTAATAGCGGCTGTGCTTTTTCAGAAAAGAAAATAAGAAAACAATGGTGGTAAAATGTGATGAATGTCCTGATACTGAAAATCCATATGCTATGGGAACAAACAGTGGAATTACCCCATGTCTCAATCTAATTACAGGGTCAGTATGGTCCAAAGGGCTGGATCAGAGATTATATAGCCAAGGAGTATTATAGAAGATGCTAACAAAGTAGACATTGCCCAACATAGCAGCCCACTTTAATCTATATTTAGTCTTAATCATAATATTTTTCATCAAAATGAAATACTACATTTTACTCATCATAAAGGTGTTTCTTTGGACTACAGTGACTAATACTCAGGAATACTACATAATGACTTTGGTTAATCTCTGCTCATGTGTTTGAAATTAAACAGCAATAACAGTGGGGTGTCTGGTAATTTTTTAAATTTATGATATAATAAAGCATATGCAAGCATTTAAACTTGTGAGCTTTAACTAACATTCTAATTCCAAACATTTTTGAATTTATGTGTTGCCAGTACTAAAATTATTAATACTTGATTCCTCTGAACTTCAGTCACTTCAGTGATCATTTCTCCTTTCTTAGAAAAATACCCATAGAAGCATAATTAGAAGTTGGCAATTGATCTCTTGCTGTTCTCAATGAGAACATGGTTCAACAGTTCACTTCCTGTGAAGTATAACATTTTTTTTCAAGCAGTGGTCCATAGCTGTTTCTGCTATTTCTTTAGCATCAGCATATTGTTTAACCTTGAGGTTAGCTGTTATGAGAGACTGCATCACTGTGTAAATGCTGTTTTGCAATGCAGAGGTGATATAAAAATATCTTTCTCTAAAGATTACATTAAGTTTCAGTAAAATTACAATACTATTTTGTACCTCTCCTTTGAGCTCTGTGAATGATCTTATTGGATTTTATAATTTATTGCTAAAATCAGGCAATCATGAATGCAGATGCTATGGCTTTTAATCAAAGAATCATAATACAATAAAAAATCTGACCAGCATATTTGCTTTTTTATGTCAGGTGCAGATGGGAGGAAGAAGGAGTGTCTCTGAAGTGTCTGGCACAAAGTAGAGATCAATAAATATTGAGCGAATATTTAGTTAAATGAAATGATTCACATAATTAATATCAGAGGCACTGTTCTTCATTCTGGAAAAGAAGGACATTATATACTTTACAGGAGATAAAAATCATGATTACATTACACAAGATGTAGGAACATCTACAATCTGAAAACCCAATTTGTTTCAAGGGAAATTTTCTAAACGTTTCACTAGGAATTCCTTACTTCTTCTGATGAAGAACAGCAGAGACAAATACAAACATAGCAGAAAAAATTCTAGCTGTACAAAACTAACTCTCGATAAATTAACCAAAGATGTTGGTGGACACAGTTAAGGAACTCTATGAGAAATGGGAGTTGCTATTAAGCAAGTGGTCTAGGTAAAATTCAAAGGTTGTATTTATCAGACATGTGGAAACTTGGAATGGCATCTATGCTGTCCAGGGTGCTGAGAGTTGTGAAAGAAAGTGCAGTTAGACGATGGGGACCTCTGGAACTAGGGGAAGGGTTATCGTAGAAGTCTTAGAAAAAAGCCTACTTTTCTCTTTGACAGTCTCTCCATCTTACTGACTCTCTCTCTTTATATCTGGCCTTCTTTGTATGTCTGTTTTTTTCTGTCAACTTTCTCCTTATTACACATTTTCTCATTCTTCTTTCAAACTTTTTTCAATCTGTTTCTCATTTTTTCTACTTCTCCAACCAGACTTTGGCTCAAAATGGACATTAGTTATATTTACTGAATAAAAATTCACATTAATGTCTAAATTCGAAAACCAAATAGTTGCATCTCTTTCATTCAAAACTCTCTTCCTAAAGTTACATTTATTTTTGTTTGTATTTGTGGTTTTCCAGTGATTTTCTTCTGAAAGTCAGCAGACCCTGAATACACATGCAGAATTTTTTATGTTTTTCTCTCAGAAGCTACGAGTAAGGCATAAAATAAAACCTTTTAGATAATCTTTGCATCTTGACTTTAGCGGTTATTACTGTCACTAGACACATAATCTCCCCTCCTTGCTTTAGGAAAAAAATATATATAGTCAAAGAAAAAAAGTGAATTAAAAAGATCTTAGAATATATCCTAGCTGACCCATTGGCTTACAGAGGACTTTTCTACTTCTACTTATATTATCTATACAGGTATGATTGGCAGGATACCCTGCACGTGCATAGGGAGACAGGCTGAAATATGTATAGTAATTTGAATGGTGTGCCCCCAAATTATTGTCTGCCCTGAACCCCAGAACCTGATCTTATTTGGAAATAGGGTCTTTGCAGATGCAATTTAAGTTTAAGTGAGGTTATACTGGATTGTGCAATTCCAAAGTCCAAAGACTGATGTTTATATAAAAAGAAGAAGGAGCACACAGAGAAGAAACCCATGTGAAGACAAAGGCAAAGAATGGAGTGGTGCATCTACAAGCCAAGGAATGGCAAGGATTGCCAGGAGCTAGGAAGAGGCAAGAAGGGATTCTTTCCTAGAGTTTTCATGGGGAAAATCGTCCTACTGACTATTGCTTTCAAACTTCTAGCCTTCAGAAGTAAAAGAAAATAAATTTCTGTTTTTCTAAGCAATGAGGCTTGTGATATTTTGCTGTAACAGCCCTAGGAATCTAATGCAATGTGTTCTGCAAGCTTATGTTATACTTTGGAATCTATAGAAATTGCTCATTATAACCCTGCTGCCTAGAAAATATAAATTTATGAGGTAGTTTTTTTTAACTTTTCAAGTTTACACAGATGAGTAAACTGAAATTTAATCAGTCAATAATATTTACTACATATTTCAGTGAGTTATAAATATTCCTTTACACATTGTTGCTGCCAACTAAACTATGACTTCTCCATGAAATGAAGTACATTACTTTATATTCACAGGGCCAATCAATATGAGTTTAAAGATAAATAAGAAGGCATATGAAGAGCAACCAGGGAGGCAAAATAAGCAGGAGACAGATAGGAGAATGAAGAGGAGAAAAAAGGGGAAAAAAAGAAAGAAAATATTTGTGGTAAGAACTTTAGTTTTGGCATCATTTGACTTGAGGATTGTCAAAACCGTCTTGAAACCTTAAGGACAGTCTTCTCACAAATGATGAACTGAAGATCAGCAGTGAGTAGACATATGGAATTGTATTAAGAATAAATATTACTGACCACTCATCATGTGCAAGGTACTGTCAAGTATTCGCCAGAAATTACTATGCTTAAACCTTGCAACAAACTTTTGAGGTCAGTGTAGATGCTATTACTACTTTTCTCACAGTGTGTCAGCATGTGTCCAAAATCTCAATTGTAGAAAATGGCAAGATGTTTTAAACCCAGAACAATGGTGATTCACAGCATTTTTTTTATCCCTTCTATTATGTCTCTGATTATTTATTTATTTGTTTGTTTTTATTTTTAGAGATGGGGCCTCACTCTGTCACTCAGGCTGGAGGGCAGCAGCACAATCATAGCTCGCTGCAGCATCTATTTCCTGGTTCAATAGATTCTCCCACTTCAGCCTCCCGAATTGCTGGGACTACAGGTATGTACTAGCACACTGCCTTCTATTATATCTCTTGATGTGTCCTTAAGAAGGACTCCGTATTTTGTTTCTGTGGTCCTCTTACTAATCTCTTGGTTTTGACCTCCTTTGGTGCTCCCATGCCTTCTTCTAGGAAGTCTTTTTAATTGTAAAATTTTCTCCCAGCTTTTCAATTCATTGGTTTCTCATTCTCACTGGCAGCAGGATAGCTTTCCTTACCATTGGCATCAAATGTGAACAGGGATTTGACTGTAGCCTAAGTCAGCCCATGTCTGCAGACACAGCATGTCATTTCCTTCCCAATTCTGATGCTTGCAACTGACAAGGACACCAATATTAAAACAGTAGCAGCAATACCAGCCACTCAACATCAAAAAATTATCATAATAATAGGAATCAATTTTTTCATTCTAATATTATTTTTCTGTAAAGAAATCTTTTAACAAGTTAAGGGTTTTTTTCCTCACACTTAACTCTTTAAGGGTTTTTCTTCCTCACACTTAACTCTTCTGAAGACCATAGACAATTTATCTACCTCAAACAGCATTAAATGATAAATTCAGAAATGAAAGTTAATTTTAAATATGTGTTAACAAAACACTGTATATTTTTTGATGATACTTAAGTTGTATATTAACCACATCATCTTGGAAAATAATATGACCACTATATTCAGCCTGAAACCATATTAGAATAAAAGATTCTTCAAGGTTGAAACAACACAGTCCATGAACTAAACAGTGTAATACAAAAATGTGCAGCATTTCTTTTAAAAAAATAGATTATACTCAACCTTATTTACTTGAGCAAATTGTTTTTAATCTATTAGGGAGTGTTTTAAGCTCAAGTGGTATAATGAGATACTGGCTGTAAGTCACAGTAGTCACTACTATCTCTGAATGTGTTTTTCAGAAACAACTTTAAATTTTCCAAGTGTAAGTGTAAAACCAATTTAAGTTTTGAAGATGACTGAACACTTTGGAAGCAGAGATGTTACTTTTCAGCATGATTGGATCCAAGTCAAACAGTTTCCAGGAAGTTTATAATGATCATTCTTTCTTTTTAAGCAGCTCCTATGGTTAATCAGTATATCAAGAGAGATTGTATTTCTGCTTAAAGTTTAGTTATGTAACTAGCATAATGGACAGAGCTCAATCAAACTATCCTATGAAAATTTTAAATAGAAGTGAATTAGAAGAAAATGTTTACTGCTTATTTGCATTTTCAGAGGGCATGTAGTATAGTTTTTAATGCATCACTTATTATGAAGCTTAATAAATTAGCTTCAGTATAATTAACTCTTAAATCAAGAAAATGTATCCAGTTTTGCCGATGAGAAGTCTAAATAGTGCTATCCTTTCCTTAAAATTGACCAGGACTCTACTTTTCTTCATTCTTAGTTTCAGGAATGCCTATTTTTTTCAAAATGATATTTTCAATTAATTAAGGCTCTTGAAAAGAGTTGAGAATTAATGACAATACCTCTATGGAATAATACATTTTATCGTTAAATATTTTATAGATAAAGCTTTTATTGATGAATCTTTAAGATTAGATATTTTGCGGGAACACTTTCAAAACGGTAGTATTTATTGGTAAAATTAAAATGTGAGACGTTTTGTCTTCTAGATAGAAAAGAGTACTCAAAAAATAACTTAGACTACATTAAAATTAAAGACACTTGTTTATCAAAAGATGTCATTAATATATGAAAAATGAAGCCAAAGAGTGGGAAAAAATTGCGTGTAATAAGAATACACAGCAAAGCACTTGTACTTGAGTATAAGAAGGATTCCTCCAAGTCAATAAGAGAAAGGATGACACAATAGAAATAAGAGACAGAAAATTTGAAAACGCACTTCTTAAAAGAGGGCATATAAATGAGTAGTAAACTTAAGAAAATATACTCATCAGCTGTGAGGAAGATAAAAATTAAAAACACAGTATCATACATAAATACCAGAAAGACAGACAATTTCAAATCCTGATAAACTGACAGAACACATACAATGCCGGTGGGAATATAAATTAGTACAAGATTGGAGAAGTGATTTTCAGTTTCTAGTAAAGCATACCAAATGATTCAGCAATTATACTCCTAGGTGTGTATGGGTAAAATAAATGTATTCATATATGCAAAAAAAATTCAAGATTGTCCTTCATGATACTCCAAAATTTCTGGCAACTCAAATGCACTTCAAGAGTATAATGGGTAAACCATGCTTCATTTCAATAATGAAATATTTTACAGTTACGAGTATGAAAAAAGCTATTGCTAACCTAAAATATGGATGAATTTACAAACATATGAGTGAAAGAATCCAGGCACAAAAAAGAACCTACTATATATGTATGTGTACTGTTAATGTTCCATATTTTGATCTGGTGCTTGTTACATGAGTGTGTTTGCATTGTTACAACTAATGGAGCTTAGGGTTTATATACTTCTCTGCAATAAATTTACAATTCAATAACAATTTAATGTAAAAATAAAAGCAAATGGAAAGAAGGAAACATTTCCTGCAACAAAAATGCAGTAGCAATGGTTTTACAGGGAGAATAGTAAGTGTAGTAAAAAAATTATTTTAGGGTAGATGTTAAGAAATATTGGCATTATTCACAATAATAAGGTCAATCCCACTCTTGGGAGAGTGCACAAATTTATTTTAAGTATTATTTAGTGTGACGGGCAGTAAAGAGGCAGAATATCTTCATGGAAGGTCATACCTTGAGAGCCAAGCATATCTAAGACAGAATTCTAATTCTAAACTCACTATATTATTTTCAACAAAGAAACATTTAGATATGAATGAATTAAGAACAATAACATCTACCCCAAAGACTGTGGTGAGGATGACAGATAATATAAGAAAAATTTAGCTTTCAATGACTGTCACATAGTATGTTCTCAATGTATGACAACTTAAATATAGACACCTTAGACATATCATCTTACATGTATTCAAACCAAAATCCATGATCAAAACAAAATATACAAGTGATTCTACAGGAACAGGTAGTTTTAAATAAAACAAAGAAATGATGGATGGTTTATCATTAAACTATAATATCAAATGAAAACATTTCTTGTACTTGTCAGAAAATTTTGGCTACCTAGGTATCAGTGAATTATGAGAAAAAGTGTTATAAATAACAATACGAAAAGTCATTTTACTTATTTATCTAGTTTACCATGAATATAAACTATTTTCTTACAGATTTCAAACCACTACAGAAAAATATATTACTAAAATAACTACTAAAATATCATTGAATCAATTTTATTGCATCTTGCAATGTTAACCATTTCATATAAACATATTTTCAAACCAAGCACTAAAAGCTACTTATTTTATTCACATTGAGGGAGAGGTAGTGATTTATTGTGGACACATGCAATATGTTATGAATGCAGTTTTGAAAATTCATGTGTAGTGTAACTGCATGCAAAGCAAAGTGGTTTTTTTTTTTTTCTTTTTTTGTTTGCTTTTTATTTTGCCAATGAGAAGCTAATGTTATCATTCATTCACATGGACAATGGTAAGAGGTTTTGGTTTCTCCGTTTCTTGTTGGTTAGCTGGTTACTATCAAATGCCCAAGGACAATTCTCGTTAGAGCCAAACCTTTTCACATGAGAGTAACTAGTTTTCATTTAAAATAAAATTGGTGACATTTGTAAATATAGATTAAAATATAACCATATGTAAACTAATAAGAGACATTAAACCAGAAAATAGAAAAACTGGCACCTAGAAAGAAAACATAGATGGAAATTTTAAAATTGAGAATTGAGATAGTATTGTTTGTTAAATCATTAGGAAAACTACCACTGTATATTCAGACCAACTAAGATCAGAAAGAAGAACATGTGAAATGCTGAGAGGAATCTCTCTTACACTTAAAAGTGTTTCAAGGAGAGAGAGAGAAAAAACAAGCTAAGCTTCTAAAATGAAATTACAAGACATGGGATTAGCAATTTCTTAAAATGTACACCCTTGATTTTACTCTGAGGAAAAAAAACAAACAGTAGTTTTTTAAACAAGGGCATGAGACAGATTTCAGATTGAGATTTATACTACCATTCTGTTCTCTCGGAAAAGTATTGATAGACAAAAATTAAATAAAAATTTAAGGCTTTTCCATTTAATCTGGGCAATGTTTATTATCTGAAATAAAATTGATCAATTTATTTTGATTTATAATATAAAATGTTTTCCAAAAATCTACTCTTTTGAGTGTTCAAAATAATACATGATCACATGAATTTCTCCATGCCTAGGAATTTATGACAAAGCAAAGCAAAAAGTTTAATTCTGCTGAACTAAAGAGCAAACTGATTTTTTAATGTATAAAAATACCTAATTTTTTCACAGTTTTTATATTTTTGTTAACTTTGCAATGGTAGTTTTATTTTCTAATTTTTTTTTTTTAAACTAGCCTTCTTTTATCAAGGTAAAACTATTCAAAGAAGTACAATAGATTTTTTTAACATCAGAAAACAAATTCATATGATACACTCAAAACGCTCAAAATTACAATCCAGAAAGGAGTAGTCTCCCTGAAATAGAAAAAAAATGCCTTTGTTTTTGTCATCTTCACTTCTTATATATAATATGTATTTCATATTATTTACATAAAATATAATCACAGACTGGCAGATGATTATTATTAATTTGCCTCCCTGAGCTCATCACGTACATTTACTCAGTCTTCTTAGTACGTTTCTTTTGAACAGTATCTGAAGCATCATCTATAAGATTTGAGGCCAATGAACCAGGGTCATTGAAAGGTAATTTTGTTTTGCTTTTCTTTTCACATGAAAACTGTTGTTGCCAGCCAAACACTATCCAACTCAATGTATCCTTAAAAGAAACAAATGCCATGCTAGAAGTCTCTGTAATCATTATGGCTATCTTTGTGGCCACAATAAAGATGTTTTAAAGGAACATCAGATTATGCTTTGATATTGTCAGATGCTTGGTATGCTGGAATATGAGGATATCTGACCCCAGCATTGTTATCTAGGAAGGATAAGACATCTTCAACCATTCGTTACCTTCTGTTTCCTTTTACCAACTACTCAAAATTTGTGATAATGGTAGCACCTGCACCTTATGCCCATCCAGTAGCTATCAAATCCAGCCTCACTTTTCTTATTATCTATTAGCCTGTTTGACTTTGCTATTTTCCAAATTCCAATCACGTTCTTCATTCTCTCAGCCAGGAGTTCAACAGGTAGAAATGAATAACCTTGGGCAAAAAAATATAATATGCCAGGTGGAAGACGTCAGTAACATGTTAGTGTTGTTTGTAAGAAATCTCGATGGATGCTCTGTAAGCAGTACATAGACTAAAATTTCCCCACCAAAGCAGTGGAGCATAGCAGTAAACCAGCTTGAAATAGGATTCTTCCATGCCACTGCCACTGCCACTGCCACTGCTGGCTTATGCTTTAGTGTCATAACTGACACTAGATAGTGGGCGATGTCAAAAACGGGGACTGAGATGTGTGGGAGAAGGTCAGAGCCAGGTCATCTCATGACGATGACCCAGAATGGTGGTGCCCCAAGCAGTGGTGATGGGTTCTTCTCATGCAGGGTAAAGCAAGTTTTTCAATAAGAAAATAAAATAAGTATGTTAAGAGGTGTCACTCATGATGGTAGGGAGGATATCTCGTATTCCCATGTCTAAAATGACTTAAAAATTATGGAATACAATAAATGTTAAAAGTAAGTAGTTGTAAAATCTCAAAATTTTAAATACTAAGAAATTAAAAAGAAACAATGAACAGAGTAGCAATTATGTCAACAATGACAGGTCTGCTTTCTTTGTGGAAAAGTGACTATGGACAATAGGTAAATACATGAATGTGCCTCTGTTTCAATACAATTTTATATTCAAAAATAGGAGATGAACTATATTAGGCCCATGGACCATAGTTTTCTGACTCCTGCCCTACAGCATTATGGTCACCCAGCTGAAGCTGAACAGCTGCCATTTTTGGGTATTGGTCAATTGGAGGGAAGGATAGAAAATGAAAAAGAAGACATTGTCCACTATCTTAAGGATGATTATCAAAGGTAGCAAATGTTACTTCCACACATATTTCATTGATAAGAATTTCTTCGTATCTAACTGTAATGAAAGGTAGGAAATATAAAGGTCTTGGGCAGATTTGTGCCTGCCACAATTATATTAATGTTTAAAGAAAGGACAGAATGAATTTTGATGGAACTATAACAACATTTTCCACTAGAGGAAAGCCTGATTTTCTGCACTATGTCTAAGTTCCAGCATAACAGTTGTGTGCTTTACTTAATGTAATATTTTACCCAACTTAACCTCTTGGTTCCTTGATATCCTCTTCCACAAACTGGGGATGATAATGGAACCTATCTCATAGATTTATGGCAAAAAATAAATGTTTAACACTTTTAAGTGCTTTGAGTGCTTTAAGACAATACCTCAAAATTGCTTTGATATCTTTAGAGGTAACATTGATTCCATTTAATAGATTAATAAATTGAGGCTCAAATATTTGAGTGCCTTGATTAAGATAATATAGCTAAAAGGTAGAAAACCAGAAATTAAACCAGGCTTTATTAATTTCATGCTTTCACTATACCACACACTGAGCACTGAACACAGAAAAAGATGTCACTCAAACAAAAATGTGTGCGGAGATGCTAAATGGAATACTTAACAGGCAGAAGATATTGCACTATATTTGCATATTGATTGGATTGATCAACTAGGACGACAACTTTTGGTAATAGAAAGACAGGGAAAGGGTAATTGCAGAGGCAAAATCTTGCATAGACAAGGTGGGTTAGGGTTTAGTACATAAGTAGAAGGCTTGACCATAGTTAGGAGAACACATTTCCAAAGTAACAATCACATGGCATCTATGACTTCTTTCAGCAATGTTTTGTAGTTCTCTTTGCAGAGATCTTTCACCTCTTTAGTTAGATGCTTTGTAATTATTTTTGTGGCTATTTTAAATGAGATTGTGTTCTTGACTTAGCTGTCAGCTTGAACATTATTGAGGTATAGTACAGAAATGCTACAGTATTTTTTTTTTTTTTTTTTTGAGATGTAGTCTCACTGTGTCACCTAGGCTGGAATGCAGTGGCCTAATCTCAGCTCACTACAACCTCCACCTCCAGGGTTCAAGCGATTGTTTTGCCTCAGCCTCCTGAGTAGCTGGGACTATAGGCGTGAGTCACCACACCTAGCTAATTTTTGTATTTTTAGTAGAGACAGGGTTTCATTATATTGGCCAGGCTGGTCTCAAACTCTTGACTCATCATCCAGCCCCCTCAGCTTCTCAAAGTTCTGGGATTACAGGCGTGAGCCACGCGCCCAGCCACTGAGTTTTATATGTTGACTGTACTCAGAATGTTTACCAAATTCAAGCCCCTAATGGAATCTTTAGGGTTTTCTAAATATAGAATCATACCATCAGTGAAGAAAGTTTTACTTCTTTTCCTATTTGGATACCTTTTATTTTGTAGTCTTGCCTGATTGCTCTGGCTAGGACTTCTACTACTACATTGAACAGGAGTGGTAAAAGTGGGCATTCTTGTCTTATGCCAGTTCTCAAGGAGAATTAATTGTTCGAGATTTTGCCTATTCAATATGATGTTGCCTGTGGGTTTGTTCATAAATTGCTCTTTTAAGTCTGAAGTATGTTCCTTTGATACCTAGTTTGTTAAAGGGTTTTATCCTGAAAGGTTTTAGATTTTACTGAAAGCTTTTCCACATCTCAGAGAAACGGAAAACCATTCCATGCTTATGAATTGAAAGAATAAATACCATTAAAATAGCCATAATGATGAAACAGAGAGAGACTATTCATATTTTTATAGGAATAGAATTGAATCTGTAGATAGCAGTTGGAAACCAATCTACAAATTTAATGTTATTCTTATCAAACTGTGTACATTATATTTTCATAGAATTAGAAAACAGTATTCTAAAATTTGTATGGAACCAAAAAAACAAATAACCCCATTAAAAAGTGTGCAAAATATATGAACAGACACTTCTCAAAAGAAGACATACAAGCAGCAACCAAAAATGACCCTGAACAGCCAAAGCAATCCTAGGCAAAATGAGCACAGTCAGAGACATCACATTACCTGACTTCAAACTATACTATAAAGCCACTGTAACCAAAATAGTATAATACTGGTACAAAAACACACACATATAACAACGGAGCAGAAATTAATCTTCACCCAAAGCCATCTCACCTTTGACAATGTTGACAAAAATAGGCAATAGGAAAAGGACTCCATATTCAATAAATGGTTCTGGGTTAGCTGGCTAGTCATATGCAAAATAATGAAACTGAACACTCACTTTTCACCATATACAAAAATTAACTCAATATTGATTAAAGATTTGAATGTAAGACCTCAAGTTATATGAATCCCAGAAGAAAACCTAGGAAACTCCACTCTGGATATTGACTTTGGAAATAAATTTATGGCTAAGTCCTCAAAAGCAATTGTTAACAACAACAACCAAAAGACAAGTGAGACCTAATTACACTAAAGCGCTTCTGCACAACAAAAAAAACTATCAATACGTTAAACAGGCAATCTACAGAATGAGAGAAAATATTTGCAAACTGTGTATCTGACAAAGATCTGATATCCAGAATAGTTTAAGGAATTTAAACTATTCAACAGCAAAAAACAAATAACACCATTAAAAAATGGGCAAAAGATAGAACAGACCCTTCTCAAAAGAAGACACAGGTGCGGTGGCTCACGTCTGTAATCCCAGTACTTTGGGAGGCCAAGGCAGGCAAATCACCTGAGGTTGGGAGTTCAAAACCAGCCTTACTAACATGGAGAAACCCCATCTCTACTAAAAATACAAAATTAGCCAGGCGTGGTGGTGCATGCCTGTAATCCCAGCCACTTGGGAGGCTGAGGCAGGAGAATCACTTGAATCAGGGAGACAGAGGTTGCATTCAGCCAAGATCACAACATTGCACTTCAGCCTGGGCAACAAGAACAAAATTCTGTCTCAAAAATAAAAAATAAAATAAATTAAAAAAATACAAGCAGCCAAAAAACATATGAAAAAGTGCTGAACATCACTAATCACCAGAGAAATGGAAATCACAACCACAATGAGATACCATTTCATACCAGTGAGAATAGCTAATATTAAAAAGTTAAAAAATAATAGATGGTGGTGAGGCTGCAGAGTAAAAGGGAGTGCTTATAAGAATGTGAATTAATGAATTAAGAACAATAATATCTACCCCAAAGACTGTGGTGTGGATGATAGATGATATACTAAAAATTTAGCTTTCAATGCCTGTCACATAGTGTGTTCTCAACGTATGACAGCTTAAATATAGATACCTTAGACATATATTCTTACATGTATTCAAATCAAAATCCATGATCAAAAACAAAAACATACAAATGATTCTACGGGAGCATGTGTGACATGTGCCTGTAGTCCTAACTGCTTGGGAGGCTGAGGCAGGAGGATTGCTTGAGTCCTAGATTTCAAGGCTGCAGTGAGCTATGATTGCCCAACCTGGGCAACAGAGTAAGGCCTCCATCTCTAAATTTTATTAAAAAAGAACTTAAAACAGAACTACCATTCAACCCTGCAATCCCATTACTGGGTGACAGCAAGATTCCATCTCAATTTAAAAAAAAAAAGAAAAAAAAGAAACCAGATGTGGTCAAAAAACTATTGGATATGGAAATAAACAAGAATTGTAACACGAGTAACATTAAGAGAATAAAGTAAATAAGGTACTAAAATGCTGAGGGAATTAGAACCAGTGATCAGGGAATTTGTAGATGTCTGCAATGAGGAAGCTTTGCAACCACAAACTGGTGGCAAAAGCTACAGTTCTAATTGTGTCCTTTGGAATTGCTTTTTCTTTATTTCTCAGGTATTCAGTGAATACAAATAATTTAATATGGATAACAATAATTTTCATAATTTAAAACAATAGACAAGAAGCTCTTTAGAGTTCAGAATTTCCTGTAGTTTAACAAAAGTTACAATAAGAGTAATTAAAACTAGCTAATGAAAGAAGATACATCTGAAATTGAGGCAACAGGTTTATCTTCCTTTAAGAAACATTTTGATAATTACAATTAAATTCCTTAAAAATTGTATTGGTCTTAACTAAATTTTAGTTACTATAAAATAAGCATACTATCCCTGCAGTTGCATAGAAATGAAAACAAAAGACTATCTGCAAGGAAGTAAGATAATTTGTAAACATACTGGCAATTAGACCTTGCATCTCCAAACACCAGTTCTTTGTCCCCACAGCTAAGAAATCTACAACATTTAATGGTTGTGGAACTTAGTGCAAATTCAGTTGGCAAAAACACATAAACATGATGCAGCATTATACAAAGAATGAAAGTGATTGTCAGCAAAATCATACAGGATTCGGAAAACATTAAGCTATCACTTGGGGAAAATAGATTCTGATTTACAATTCCTATGTTTAGTGTTTCAACACATTTAGACTCTGTTTGTATATCACTAAGACATTAGGTGATTTAATTGACCAAGCAGCTGGTTTGACTAAATTTTGAACTGAATTGACTGAGTTTCTAAATTTTCTTAGTCACAGACTTCACAAAACCATAAATGGAAAAAGGATTATTTCTATCTCTATGTATTTAAGCAGCAGAAAGGCTTATGAAATCATGTTAATATAATAAAGCAAGCAGAAGAGGCAAATCTGAGGCTTCTTGACATTTTTTGTGTCATGCAAAGACAGAAAAGTAAAAAAAAGAACCTGGAAGCTTCAGGTCATGAGCACAGTAAATCCTAGTTGACATAATTGAAACAGAATGGGATTTATTATCCCAGCCATGTAAATTGGTGCAAGGTCATGGTCAAACATGGATCATGTAGAGTTAAAGGATATCAAGGATCTGGCTTTGCTGTTCCATTACATACCATGAAACAGAAGTGTAATGCATTATTGAAAGTAAATATTATTTTATCAAGCTGGAAAGACTTTAGGACAAGAGCTTTTGGAGTCCATCCTTTCAAACTGTGGCTTTTTCAGGCTCCTTGACATTCTTGATAGTGTTAGCCTCTTTCATGGTTTGTTTCTCTTAATAAAGAGTAGAGTAGCAATTCAAAGAAAAGTGATTAAACTCCGCTTTTAACTTAAATATTTTAAACAGTTTTATTGATGCATAAACCATATATCACATGGTTCATCTATTTAAAGTATATAGTTGAATGATTTTTAGTATACACACAGTTGTGTAATAATCATAACAAATAAATTTCAAAATATTTGTCACCCCCAAAACAAACCAGGTACCCATTATCAGTCTCTCACTATTCCTCCCTATCCTCCTATAAGTTTGTATATTCTCTCTATAAGTTTGTATATTCTGGCCATTTCATCGAAATTCAATCATACAATATGTGCTTTTTTTGTGTTAGGTTTCTTTAATATAGAATGATGTTTTCAAGGTTTATTCATGTTTTAGCATATACTAAAACTTCATTCTGTTTTTTATTTTGTTTTGTTTTGCTTTGGTTCTGTTTTTTTTTCCTTAACCATATTTTGTTGTATAGAGATTCCACACTTTATTCATTCTTTCATCAGTTCCTAGATATTTGTATTGTCTTCCATTGTTGCCTAACATGAACAATGCTGCTATAAACATTTATCTAAAAGTTTTTGTTTGGAAATATGTTTTCATTTCACTTGACTGTATATACTTAGCACTGGAATTTCTTTGTCCTGTGGTATCTTAGTTCACTAGGGGTGCTATAACAAAATATCATTCACAGAGTAGTTTATAGACAAGATA
This sequence comes from Rhinopithecus bieti, assembly GCF_001698545.2. NCBI lineage: Eukaryota > Metazoa > Chordata > Mammalia > Primates > Cercopithecidae > Rhinopithecus > Rhinopithecus bieti. Next base: position 1,491,609 of record NW_016813124.1, read on the forward strand.
AATTTATTTATCACAGTTCAGGAGTCTAGGAAGTCCAATATCAAGGTGCTCGCACATTAGGTGTCTGGTGAAGGTCTGTTTCCTGGTTCATAGACAGTGATTTTTCAATGATTCCTCACATGGTGAAAGGGGCAAGAACCCTGGGGCTTCTTTTATAAGGTCACTAATCCCATTCATGAGTAGTGAGCCCTCATGACCAGCCAAAATCCCCTCCTCAACTCCCTGCTAATGCCATCACAGTGGTGATTAGATTTCAACACATGCATTTTGAAGGACATTAACATTCAGAACATTGCATATGATAACTCTATGTTTAACATTTAGAAGAATTGCAACAAGGTTTTTCAAATCGTTGCAACATTGAATATTCTCCCAGTTAACATATGAGGGTTCAGATATCACTACATGCTTGCCAATACTTATAATTATACAATATATTGCTTATAGGTTCACTAAAAACCGTAAAGTGGTATTTCATTGTCATCTTGACTGAATTTCTCTAACAAGAGATAATGTTGATCATCTTCTCGTGTGCTTATTAACCATTTGTATATCTTGTTTGAAGATATGTCTGTTCAATTTCTTTGCCCATTTCTTAATTGGATTATTTGTCTTTTCATTGTGGAGTTGTAAGAATTTGTTATATATTCTGGATACTACAATTATAGTCACAGTTATGTGCCACATAATGACTTTTTGGTCAGCAGTGGGTTGTACATATGATGGTGGTCCTATAAGACTATAATGGAACTGAAAAATTCCCATCACCTAGTGACATAGCAACCATTGTAACATCATAGATGGATGATTGCTCACCAGTTTGTGGTGATGCTGTTCACTGCCAATTACATAAAACAGGGGTCCCCAAGCCCTGGGTTGCAGACTGATATAGATTTGTGGCCTACTAGAAACTGGGCTGCACAGCAGGAGGTGAGCAATGGGATGAGCATTACCACCTGAGCTCCCATCTTCCATCAGATCAGCAGTGGCATTCACGGAAGCATGAACGCTATTGTGAACTGCGCATATGAGGCATCTGGGTTGTGCACTCCTTATGAGAATGTAACTAGTACCTGATGATCTGAGGTGGAAGAGCTTCATCCTGAAATCATCCACACCCCAATCCTCACCTCCTCCTCCACCCATGGAAAAATTTTCTTCAACTAAATTGGTCCCTGGTGCCAAAAAGTGTGGGGACTTTTGTATAAATATAGAGCACATAAAATTATATGTAGTGCACAATGCTTGATAGTGATATCAAATGACTGTGTTACTAGTTTATGCATTTATTATACCATACTTTTTCTCATTATTTTAGAGAGTATTTCTTCTATTTATTAAAAAAAGAAGTTTACTGTAAAAGAACTCCAGGAGTATCCTTCAAGAGGTATCCCAGAAGAAGGCATTATCATCACAGAATATGACAATTTCATGTGTTTTGTTGCCCTGTATACCTTCCAGTGGGACAAGATCTAAAGGTGAAAGATACTGATATTGACCATCCTGACCTTGTGTAGGCCTAAGCTAAAGTATGTATTAATGTCTTAGTTTCTAACAGAATTGTTTAAATACAAGAATCAACAAATAATTTAAAATAAAATATATAAAATAAAGATACAAGGAAGAAAATTATTTCATACAGCTATATAATATATTTGCATTTTCAGATAAGTGTTATTACAAGAGTCAAAAGTTTTAAAATTAAAATTTTATAGTATAAAAAATTATAGTAACCTCAGGTTAATCTATTATTGAAGAAATACAATAATTTAATAAACTTAGTATAGCTTGTGTAGAGTGCTTATCAAGTCTACAGTAATATATATGAATGTCCTAGGTCTTCCTATTCACTCCCCACTCACTGACTCACTAGAGCAATTTCCAGTCCAGTAACCTCCATTCATGGTAAGTGTCCTATACCAGTGAACCATTTTTCAATGTTTTCTTATTTTTACTATACCATTCTTGCATTTAGATATGTTTAGTGACATATATACTTATCATTGTGTTACAATTGCCTACAGTATTCAGCACAGTATCGTGCTGTACAGGTTTGTAACCTAGGAGCAATAGGCTACACCATATAGCCTGCGTGTAGTCAGCTATACCATCAAGGTTTGTGTAAGTATATTCTATTGTGTTTTCACGACAAAGTCACCTAGTAATCAGACTGTATTCTCCTCACTAAATGAAGCAAAACTGTACTTGATTTAAAAAATATTTTATCCCATTCTGTGAGTTGTTTTTACATTTTTTACAGTGTTCTTTAAATTACAAATGTTTTAATTTTAATTTTGATGAAGTTCAATTTATCTATTTATTCTTTTGCTGCTTATACTTTCTGTGTCATATCTAACTAATTATTGCCTGATTCAAAGTCCCAAGAATTCACTCTTGTGTTTCCATCTAAGAATTGTATACTTTAGTGTAAGCTCATACACTTAGGTTTCGGATCCATTTGGAGTGAGTTTTTACACATGATGTGAGGTACAAACCTGATATTGTTTGGTTGTGTCCCTACCCAAATCTCATCTTGAATTGTATTTCAAATTTTAATCCCCATGTGTCGAGGGAGGAACCTGGTGGGAAGTGTTTGGATCATGAGGGAAGTTTTCACATGCTCTTCTCATGATAGTGAGTGAGTTCTCACAAGATCTGGTTGTCTGATTAAGTGTCTGGTGCTTCCCTGTTCTCTCTCTCTCTCCAGCTGCTTTCAGATGTGCCTTGCTTCCCTCTTGCCTTCTGCTATGATTGTAAGTTACCTGAGGCATCCCCAGCCATGTGGACCTGTGAGTCAATTAAACTTTCTTTCTTTAGAAATTACCCAGTCTCAGGTTGTCTCTTTACAGCAGTGCAGAAATGGACTAATGCAAAATCTAAATTTAAAATTCTGCATGTGAATTTCCAATTGTCTCAGCACAATTTGTTGAAAAGCCTATTTAATTGTTTTATGAACATTTTTTATTGAAAACAATTCATCATAATATGGATTTTATAATAGTATGAAATAGACTCTCGATTCTATGTCATTCATCTGTAGATCTTTGAAATAAGAAAGTGTGAGTTCTTCAAATTTGTTCATATTCAAAATTCTTTTGGCTATTCTGGGATTTTGACTTTTCCATATGATTTTAGGATCAGCTGATTAATTTCCTTATGTCAGTCATATAATAATTTGATAAGATTTTCAATGAATTTATAGATTAATTTGGAAACTATTGTCATCTTAACAAAATTAAGTGCTTCCATCTATGATCATGTGATGTCTTTCCATTTGTTTAGGTGTTATTTAATCTCTTTCAACAATGTTTTATAGTTTTCAGTGTACAAGTCTTACGCTTCTTTGTTAAATTTCTTCTTAGGTATTTTACTCTATTTTATGCAAATAAAACAGAATTGTTTTCTTAATTTTATTTTCAAATTTTTTATTATTGGTATATAAAAGTACAACTAATTGTTTAGATATTTGCTTTGAGACAGTAATCTTTCTGAACACATTCATTATTTCTAATATTTTTTAGTGAGTTGATTAGTATTTTCTATGTACATCATTATGCCATCTGTAAAGAGAGATCATTTTCCTTCCTCGTGTCCAATCTGATGGCTTTTCTTTACTTTTCTTGCTTAATTGCGAGGCTGGAAGCTCTAACACAATGTTGAATACAATGGCAAGAACAGAAATCACTACCTTCTTTCAAATCTTAGGTGGAAACATCCAATTTTTTTTTTTTTTTGTAAATGGCCTTTATTAGGTAGAGAAATTTACCTCTCTTCTAGTTTAATGGGTCCTTTTTTTGTTTTTTGATTATAAAAGTGTTAGAATCTGTCAATGCTTTTGTGTATCTGTTT